>NC_133365.1:42382710-42659896 GCF_049309525.1 Garra rufa | reverse complement strand
CATTCAGCCAAGTGAAGAACATTCTCCAGGGGGTAGGTGTGTCACTGTCTACAATCAAGAGAAGACTTCACGAAAGCAAATACAGAGGATTCACATTAAGGTGCAAACAGGGCCAGATTAGACTTTGCCAAAAAACATCTAAAAAAGCCAGACCACTTCTGGAAAAAAATTCTTTGGAAAGCTGATATTATGATGAACCTGTACCAGAATGACAGGGAAAAAATTATGAAGAAGGTTAGGAACAGCTCATGATCCAAAGCATACAACTCTAACAAATCATCTGTGAAACAAGTGTAGAGCAGTGTGATGGCATGAGCATGCATAGCTTCCAGTGGCACTGGGTGTTTATTGCTGACATGACAGAGGACAGAAGCAGCCGGATGAATTCTGAAGTGTATAGGGATATACTCTCTGCCCAGATTTAGTCAAATGGAGCAAAGTTGATTGGATGGTGCTTTATAGTACAAATAGATGATGACCGATAAATTCAGGAACAAATGAGAAAGAAAGTAATTGAGATCTATCAGTCTGGAAATGGTTAAAAAGCCATTTGGAACATTTATAAAGCTTTGGGACTCCAGCGAACCACAGTGAGAGCCATTATCGAAAACAAGGAACAGTGGTGAACCTTCCCAGGAGTGGAAAATTACCCCAAGAGCGCAGCGACGCCTCATCCAAGAGGTCACAAAAGACCCCATGACAACATCTAAAGAACTGCAGGCCTCTCTTGCCTCAGTTAAGGTCAGTGTTCATGACTATACCATAAGAAAGAGACCAAAAATAGCCTGCATGGCAGAGTTACAAGACGAAAACCGCTGCTGAGCAAAAAGAACATAAAGGCTCGTCTCAGTTTTGCCAGAAAACATCTTGATGATCCCAAAACTTTTGGGAAAATACTCTGCGGACTGACAATACAAAAGTTGAACTTTTTGGAAGGTGTGTGTCCCATTACATCTGGCGTAGAAGTAAAACAGCATTTCATACCAACAGTAAAATATGGTGGTGGTAGTGTGATGGTCTGGGGCTGTTTTGCTGCTTCTGGACCTGGAAGACTTGCTGTGATAAATAGAACCATGAATTCTGCTGTCTACCAAAAAATCCTGAAGGACAATGTCCGGCCATCTGTTTGTGACCTCAAGTTGAAGCGAACTTGGGTTCTGCAGCCGGACAAAGATCCAAAACACCCCAGCAAATCCACCTCTGAATGGCTGAAGAAAAACAAAATGAAGACTTTGGAGTGGCCTAGTCAAAGTCCTGACTTGAATCCTATTGAGATGCTGTGGCATGCATGACCTTAAAAAGGTGGTTCATGCTCGAAAAACCTTTACAACAATTCTGCCAAGATGAGTGGGACTCATTGCAAGTTATCGCAAATGCTTGATTGCAGTTATTAAGTTTAGGGGGCAAACACTTTTTCACACAGGGCCATGTGGGTTTGGATTTTGTTTTCCCTTAATAATAAGTAATGAAAATAATTAAAAACTTCATTTAAACTTCATGTTTGCTGATCTGAAACATTAAAGTGTGCCATTGTTCTCCTCTCCTGTTCACCCCTTAAGCTTGGATGGGGGCTGGCAGACATTTTAAGGTTTCTCCAGAAATATTCAATTGGCTTCAAGTCCAGCCTGTAGCTGGGGCACACAAGGACATTCATAGTGTTTTCTATAAGCCACTCTCGCTGTGTGCTTTGTCCTTCTGCCCAGTCTGAGTTTCTGAATGTTGTTCCAAACTGAATTCATTATGGAGGCTACATTCTGTAAACCATCAGGCAGTTGTTTTTTGCTCTGATATGCATTTTCAACTGTTAGACCTTTTATTAAGAGGTGTTTACCTTTCCAAATCATACTCATTCAGATCAATTTACCACAGGTTAACTTCCCTCAAAGTGTAGAAACATCTACAAGTGATATGAATGCCCCTGAGCTGAATTTCAAGAGTCCCAGAAAAGGGTATGGATACTTATGCAAGAGAATCATTTCAGTTTTTTTTTATTTCTAATAAAATTACAAAGTTGTTACAAACCTGTTTTGTACTTTGCCAGACTGATGTGGCAAAGAAGAAATTAAAGCAGTTTAACATAAGGCTTGAAAAAAAATGATGGCGTAGCCTATAAATACTTTCGCAAGGCACTGTATATATAAATGTATATACAGTTGTGCTCATAACCCAGGAAAGAGCAATGGCCAGATGAAATTAACCCTAATTTTGTCAATATTCAATAAAATATTAAAATAATTTGCACTGTTTACTTTAACGTTTGATCAGGAAGTTTATTTTGTACAAAATGAAACAAAGCCACACTTGTGTTCCTCAAGGCATATGCACATATGTGAACATAAACATGATGAACATGATCCTGAACACTAAATATTTCTCTTATTTTAAATCCCCCTATTCATTTTCAATGGATTGGTTTATTTGACCAATATAAGTTTAGATCAATAAGGCGCCCTAATTGATAGAATAACATAACAAAAAAATCTATAAGCTATTTTTTGTAGGCTAGTCATTTTTGACTGGGAACACCACAAGAGTGACTTTATTCAATTATGCACAAGACCAAAACATTTCAAAACATTAAAGCACACTAATGTGATAAACAGTGCACATTTTGTTTTCATATTTCATTGAGTATTATCAAAATTGCCCACAAATAACATTTTTTTCACATTAAAAAAAAGATAAATAAATTAATTACACCTATAATCAATCAGTTAAAAAAAGAAACTCAAAAATCTTAATTGTAAGAAAACAAGCTGACAAAAAAAAAAAGTAAACCAATATGTGACCCTGGACTTTTAAATGGATATGGATCTAAAGGCTGAATAAATAAGCTTTCCATTGATGTATGTTAGGATATGATAATATTTGTGAGATACAACTATTTGAGAATCTAGAATCTGAGGGTGCCAAAAACAAAAAAATGTGAGGTTCTTAGCAATGTATATTACTCATCTGAAATTACGTTTTGATATATTTAGGAAATATATTTTTGACTGGGAACACCACAAGTGTAACAAGGTGGGGAAACCCCCCAAGAGTAAAAAAATGGTAACACCAACTTTCATGGGCAAAACCAAGAGCTGACCTTCATTTCTTTCTTGCTAAATATTCTCAGATGTACGTCACAATGAGGAAAAGGGGCTGTTGCAAGTTCCGTTTCTAGTCAGTGTAAATCACTGAAAGACCAGCCAGAGGATGATAGGATGTTAGTTACACCCAAGGTTTCTTCCTGCTTTTATTTAATTAGGCGGGCTGCATTGGCTGATTACAAAGAGTATTAAAGCACCATTTCTCTGCTTCAGAACAGTAATATGTTGCACAAAGAGCTGCTGAGTTTAAAATCTGTTTGAAGATTAGAGAAATAATATTTGAACAAGTAGCTAGTCAGCTTGTAATCAGATGTCAAGAGAAATCTATCTAGATTAGGTGGGCATCTCCAACTCTAATCAAACACATTTTACTTGTGTATTTACATATTTCTGACATCAAGCTGGTATTACAGCAGTTTTAATAGTAGTGATTCTCACATACTTTACCCCAAATCACACAGCACGACAATAATCCACAAATAATGTAAGCAATCCACAAGCTGTGTATTTGTAGTAAACACATCCATCATTAAAATGTTTAAGTCCAATCCATGTTGGTTTCTCTAGTAAAAAGTAATCTTGTCTGACAAATGAACTACTCCTTTGAAGGGTCATAAAACACTAAACTACAAATTTTATATAGTGGTGTATGTGTTGCAAATCAATCTTTTCATCAATTAGTTTTAACTACAGGAGAAAACCGCTTAATTTTGTGCTAATTTTCAATTTTGAGCTTTTCATCTTTCATGTTTAAAATCTTTATCGTGTCAGTGTTTTCTTACAACGTACTGTACAGCGATGACTTATGTGTGAAGGGTTATTACAGTTAACTCAATCTAAAACTTTTATTATAGCTAACTATACCAGTCAGAACAGAACAGCAAGATTTTAATGTTTTTTAAACTAGACTCTTCTGCTCACCAAGCCTGCATTTATTTGATCTAAAGTACTGAAAGTACTGCAAAAACAGTAAAAAAAATTGAAATATTTTTACTATTTAAAATAACTGTTGTCTATTTGAATATATTAAGTTTTAATTTATTCTTGTGATTTCAAAACTGAATTTTTAGCATTATTATTCCAGTCACATGATCCTTCAGAAATCATTGTAATATTCTGATTTGCTGCTCAAAAAACATAATTATTATCATGTTGCAAACAGCTGAGTAGAATTTTTTAAGGTTTCCTAGAAAGTTCAGAAGAACAGCATTTATCTGAAATAGAAATCTTCTTTAATATTATACATGTATTTATTATCACTTTTAAGTAATTTAAAGGACCCTTGCTAAATAAAAGTACTAATTTCTATATTTTTTTCCAAAAAAAATAAATAAATAAAATAAATAAAATAAAAAAAAACCTAATTTCAGATAAATGCTGATCTTTGGATCTTTCTATTCATCAAAGAATCCTGAAAAAATGTACTCAACTGTTGTACTCAAATATTGATGATAATAATATTAATAATAGATGTTTCTTGAACAGCAAATCAGCATTTTAGAATGATTTCTGAAGGATCATGTGACACTGAAGACTGAAGTAATGATGCTGAAAATGTAGCTCTAATCACAGGAATAAAGTACATTTAAAAATATTCTAATAAAAAGCAGTTATTTTAAATAGTAAAATATTTCACAATACTACTGCTTTTGCTGTATTTTGGATCAAATAAAGAGACTTCTTTAAAACATTAAAAATCTTATTGTTCAAAAACTTTTGAATGGAAGTATAAATCTAAAACTAAAACCATACATTTTATTTGAAAATTTGAAAAAAAAAAAGTTAAAATTCAGCTTGAATTTCCAAGGAAACATTTCTCATTCTCTAAGAAGATGTTTCTATTAATTATTTATGAAAGCGTGCGTTGATGACGGATGCTTCAAACTGAGATTCTGCGTGGCATAAATTATTTTCAATTTACTCTTAAAAGTCTCTAATACAGCGTGTGAAAGTCTGTGAGAACCTGTGATGCTTTTAACTTAATTAAAGCAGGCTTAATGAATGCATGCTGACTGGTCTGACTGTTCTGTGGTAAGCAAAAACTTTTGTTACCAGGGTTGAACTTCACAGTGAAGTGAAGAAACACTTGTAATATATTTAAAAACTGTGGTGAGAACTAACCGCTGAGGTACCAGGGAGTTTCATGACTATTTGTGGGGTAGTTACTGCAATGAATTGTTCAGAAAGAAAAAGTTAAGAGTTATCCAAGCTCAGGTACACCATAAACATGCGCTTAGGGAGAGTTCAATATATAGGGTAGTATTTAGTTGAAAGAGTTGGGCAAGAAGGTGTAAATGCATAATTTTTGACCAGGAATACCACAAGTGCTCTTTTTTATTTTTTTTTTTATTTTTATTTTTTTTTACAAGATATAAGCATTTAAAAACAAATTTCTTCGTTAAACTGTAGAGCATGCTAGTGTGAAAAATACATTTTTTCATATTTTATTTAATATTGACAAAAGTATCCACAAATAATGCTTTTTTACTCAAAAAGTGAGGTACGTAAACTCAGATTATCGAGGCCTACAAAAAATTTGTTCCAAAAATAAACACAAAATCAGTCCTAATTGAAAGAAAACAAGCTGACAAAAAGATTGATACCAATATTTAATATAAAGCATGACAAGAGATTAATAAGCTATTTGTTGTAGACTGATCATTTTTGACCAGGAACACCACAAGTGTGATTTTTTTGCAATTTTGTACAAAATTTTAAAACAAATTTCTTGGTTAAACAATCGAGCATGCTAGTGTGAGAAACAGTGCACATTTTTTTCATATTATATTTAATACTGACAAAATTATCCATAGCACATTATTAAGAAAGGACATTTGCAAAGATGCATAAAAAACCCTTATACTCACTTCTGCAGTGGGTGAAGCTGCATCACGAATGATTCACACGAACATAGATGCATATGTAGATAGGGATCGGCGCTTTCATTTTAAAAACAAAAGTAATGTTGTCCTCTGCCTCTCAGATGCTATGTTATGTTCATTATTACATCCAACAACAGAACACCTCAATCGCTCAATTAGAGTCTTCCTCTGCACCTGAGTCGACACAGTAAGGATCGTATTGGGACTGTTTCAGCTCGGTGAGGGCGGGTCCAAGGTAAGACGTTCATGTCAATCAACTGTGTTTTGTCACAAAGACAAGAAGCTGAGAATGACCTGATTTTAAAAAAGGGATATTACTTTTAAAGATTAAAAAAATACCACTGGGTGGATTTTTATCATTGTAGGGTGGTTGTGTACACAAACTGCCAACACACATTAATGTGCAAACAACATAAAGTTACTTTTGCATCCGATGACCCCTTTAAATTCAGCTTGAATTTCCAAGGAAACATTTTAATTTAGTTTAAATTGCTGTACTAAATTAGCGAAAACTAAATAAAAAAATAATACAAATATATATATATATATATATATAAATAAATAAATGCTAAAATAACATGATGCTAAAATAACACTAGCACCATAATCATTATCAAGAGACTGCATGTCCTTATTCTCTGAAAAGATGTTTCTCTTAATTATTCACGAAAGCATGCATTGATGACAGACGCTTCAAACTGAGAGAGTGCTTACAGTAAGTGTGACAGACGAGTTTATGGACAAAACAAAGTGTTCACTCTTTGTAAGAGATTCTGCTTGGCATAAATTCTTTTCAATTTACTCTAAGTCTCTGATACAGTGTGGAAAGGTCTGTGGGAACCCCTGATGCTGTTAACTAAACTAAAGCATAAAGTCTGTATCAGAGAGCACTGTTGTGTTGTCTGTCTCCCCTCTTCCCCCTGCACTCCACAGCACACCACACACCCACTTGCAGCATATTTAAAAACTGTGGTGAGAACTAACCACTGATGTACCAGGAAGTTTCAAGACCATTTGGGGGGTAGTTATTGCAATGAATAGTTCAGAAAGAAAGAGTTAAAAGTTTGAATCATTCTGACAAATTACTTAGTGGTTTCATTCACAGAATCTTAGACGGTGATGATTATCCGAGCTCAGGTACACCATAAACATGTGCTTAGGGAGAGTTCAATATATAGGGTAGTATTTAACATGTTCATGCATCTTTGAAAGGTTTAAACGTAAATTTAGAAAAGTTTTTTTCTTTCTTTTTTTTTTTACTAAAAGGTGAAAAGGGTTGGTGTATGGGCAAGAAGGTGTAAATGCATGCTGATTGGTCTGACTGTTCTGTGGTAAGCAAAAACTTTTCTGTTACAAGGGTTGAAGTGATGACACACTTCTAATATCCTTCTGTGAGTGTATGTCTGTATGAAGTTGAATCTGCACTGAATGGTGTTTTAAGGCTGGTAAAGTAAGTCAAACTATATTTTATGCTGTTGTATTATACTCTAAAAACCATCTGGTAAAAGACAGATGTTTCAACATTCAAGTTTTTACGAATTTAAAGGTGTGTACCTGAGTTCAGTGTGGCTCCACGGACCTGTAGTTATAGTATTTTATTTATGGTCATATGAAAGTGTTTATTTAGTGACCTGTTTATCATGTTCAGAGCATCAGATTGAACTGAATATCTTTTTAAAATTGAATAATGAATGTCAATTAGTATGGCTGTGGCATAATTTTTGGAATGATTTCTATAAAGAATGGTCAGAAATACTCCATGGTCAAGCTCAGAAACTTAAACTTGTTTTAAAAACGAATTACAGTTAATTAGGAACGAAAATAGGATGACAAACAGGATGACATTAGCCTAAAAGAACGGAAATAAAGGGCTTAAGTTAGCCATTGCTCAGTGAGAAAATAATAGTTAGCTGACATGACATTGTCAACAGTTATCTCCTGAAATTTTGATATTGTTTTTATAATTAAATGGTAATTTTACATGTTTGAATGAATGAGACAAATCATTTAAAAATGACATAATTTATTAAATTCACACTTACAGATCTTGGTGCTGTTGCCTTCACATCAAAATTATGTCACTTCCTGGAGGGTGGAGGGTCATCACTGAGAAATGGAGGAAGTGGGATAGTTAAGTTTTTATAAAAGTTTTAAGCTGTATTTTTAATATACAAGATGAAATACAGAATACATGAAACCCTATTAAAGAAGTACATATTTACAAGAAAGCATGTATGGTTTGGGAAAAAGAAGAGAAGCACCTGGAACATTTCCAAGAGAGGGATGATAAACTGATCACCTAACAGAGGGTTTGCACTTATATCAAGGTATGGTCAGTTACCTGGTTGCGTGGCCATACAGGCGATATTTGGATGTAAACAGTCTGGATTGCATTAATGTACTACTGAATACGTTGTTCTGGTAATTTACGCTGTATAAAACATGGAAAAAATGTGTGGAAGCTGCTAAATCATATAGAGGACAATTTATTTTGACAAACTTAAGTTAATAGGTTGTAAAGATACAGTCAAGCCCGAAATGATTCATACCCCTGGCAAATTCTGACTTAAAAGTTACTTTTATTCAACCAGCAAGTTTTTTTTGACCAGAAATGACACAGGCTTCTCCCAAAAGATAATAAGATGATGTACAAGAGGCATCATTGTGGAAAAAAATATTTTTCAGCTTTTATTTACATTTGAACAAAAAGTGGCATGTTCAAAATTATTCATCCCCTGGCAAACTGTCACAGTCTATGGGAAAATCCAAAGTTCTATACCATTCCAAATAGTCCAAGCTGTTCTAAAGCATCCTAATTACCCTGATTCATTTGGAACAGCTGTTTTAATCAACTCAACAGGTGAAAAACAGAAGCTCTATGCTGTTGGTTTGTGGACAGTCATAGCTAAGACAAAGGAGCTCACTGAGGACCTGCGGCTGCACATTGTGGCGCTCACAAGTCAGGAAAGTCATATCTAAATGTTTTGAAGTTCCAGTGGCTACAGTGCAAGGTATTATTAAAAAATACAAGATGTTTCACACTGTGAAAAATCTTAGAGGACTTGGTCGGAAGCCAAAAGTGACACCTGTGCTGGCCAGGAGGATAGTGACACCAATAACTGACCATTTTCAGTCAGTGAAATATGCAAGTTTAGTTCGGTTTAGTGTCACTGTTTACGTTCAATGCAATTAATATGGCCGATTGATGACACATCTTGAAAACACTCTATTATTTTATTGAGATAAAAGTAAACATGTTGTATTAAAAGAATAGAGACATGAAAATGTACTCTATAGGAGAAATATAGTGACTAAATTCAGTCACTGACTATTTAGGGACTTTCTACATGTAATCTTACCCGGCCTCAACATTAGATGACAGCACTGAATTACATCAGATCATATAGAGGGCCAAAGCTTTGTTTCTTCAATCTATTTTCAAGAAACTAAAAGAAAAAAAAGAAGTGAAAGCAGGGGATCTTGTTGATGAGGAAAACAAAAACAGTTGTGGAAGTGTTTTGTGGAAGTAAAGCATGTGCAGTCATGCACAATATTGCTCAAGAGAAGGATAGGACACCGGTTCAGAATAAATGCAAAGTGACACAGCTGTCAGACGACAAATGACTGCTGGTGCAGTAATGCTGGAGACACCGTTAGACTAAGGTGAGAGACTACTTTGCTATTTATGACTTATGAAAATTCTCTCTTAAGAGTGTTTTATTTTTAAGAAAACCAAATCTATTATAGCTAATCTAACTTATATTTTAGTTCTAAAACAGAACATAGTGTTAAATTTAGAACTTAAAGAACTTAGAACATTAGTTTTAAAACACAAAGAAAAGAATAAAGAAATAATAGTGTTTTCAGGACGTGACATTAATCGGCCGTAGAGACGGCACTGAGCGTAAACAGTGCACCAATGAACCGAACAAAACATATTTTGCTAATTATTGCTGCTAAAAATGGTCAGTTATTGTCATGTTTTGGGCTGTACTAATTGGTCTGACCGGGAAACTCATTTGGAGTACTATAGACTGCCAAAAGTTATAACAAATCAAAATTGTGGTTTGCCAAACTGAGCCAGGATTTCCAGGGCAAGACTCTTGACAAGATCAGTGTTTGTTCATATAATTTCCAGTCAGGTAGGTTAAATATTAGGCTAATATCTTAATACTGCTCCTGTATCTTATTAACAAGTACTCTCATATTAACTTTTTATATATATATATATATATATATATATATATATATATATATATATATAAATATTGCTCCCATCCTGCTCAGTCTTTCTCTATATGATTTAGTGCTTCCACGTGTTTTTTTCCATGGTTAAGACAGCATAAATTAGCAGAACATCGTTTTTATTATTTACAACCTATTAATCCATTCTGTTGTTTACATCCAAGTATTGCCAATCTGGCCGCGCATCCGGTAACTGACCTAATCTAGGAACAGTGAATGTGATATTACTGATATTTATACTTTTACTAAAGAAATATTTAACACACTTTCTTTTTGTTATTTGCCTACAGGAACTGAACGTAAATTACAATGGATTCAGCAAATTTCGTATTTGACTATGATTACTTTGATTATGATAACGCTACCTCCTCCGATAATTTTTCTTATGAAGAAGTTCATTTCCAACCCCACACCACCACATGTTTCACTCAGGTTGTTTGCCTGTTGTTGCTGGTGATCAACGTGATCATTTGTTTGCTGGGCCTTGGAGGAAATGGTGTAGTTATCTGGATTGCAGGGTTTGGCATGAAGAAGTCAGTCAACACAACCTGGTATTTGAGTCTGGCCGTATCTGACTTCATATTCTGCGCCTGTTTGCCTTTTAACATCGCCTACAGCGTCACATCGGAATGGATCTTCGGCCTCTTCATGTGCAAGTTCACATCCTTCGTCATGTTCCTCAACATGTTCAGCAGCATCTTCCTCCTCGTCATCATCAGCGTGGATCGCTGCGTCGCCGTCATGTTTCCTGTTTGGGCACAGAATCACCGCACTATCGGAAAAGCGTCTGTGTTAATCGTACTCGCATGGATCGTCTCTGCAGCTTTGAGTATCCCGTCTATCGTGTACCGTGATGTCCAGAGTCACCTAGGCACAAGCCGATGCATTAACAATTACACGTCCAGCCAGTACGGCCATGAAGTCATTGCCATGAGCCGCTTTGTTTTTGGATTTGTCATCCCATTCATCCTCATTATTGTTTGTTATACCGCCATCATCCTCAGACTGAGAGCCACCCAGATGGCAAAGTCCAACAAGCCGTTTAAGATCATGACGGCTCTCATTCTGACCTTCTTCCTGTGCTGGCTGCCATACCACACATTTGTTCTAATCGAACTAAACCAAACCTTCCACCATGAGGTCATTATTAATGGACTAAAAATTGGCACCACTGTTGCTGCTGCGAACAGCTTCCTAAACCCTGTTTTGTACGTTTTCATGGGTAATGACTTCAGGAAGAGGTTCAGGAGCTCCATCTTATCAAAGATTGAGAATGCTATTGGAGAAGAAGGTCGAACAATCAGTCGCTACCTGTCTCGCTCCAGCTCAGTGGATGCCAGGGCATCCACTCATATCTGAAGAATAAACTGGAAGTAATATATATATATATATATTCCATAAGGGCTGTAAATTTAATGCATTTATCTAGTATGATTATTTGTAAACTAAACTCAACTAAAATAACACATGTAGGTTAAGAGTGCCTTCTGACTGTAAATTTCATGCTAAGGAATTTTTTCTACCTAAAAAAAAAAATTAAAAGTTTTGAATGGAAAAAAAGATTATTGGATTATGTTTTAAAAGTATGATTCATGTTTAAGTCAATGTGTTACTTGCATTTTCTTTGTAATTATTTGTAAATGTTAACTGGATGAAAACCTACAATGTTTAGTGAACTTTACTACAAAAGGCCGAAAAGTAAATGTTGCATTATAACCATCTATATGAAAACGTGCTCACATTTAAATGTGATCTTTTTTTTTTTTTTTTAATTGAGATTTATACATTAACTGAAAGCTGAATAAATAAACTTTTTTTGTTAGGATAGGACAATATTATACAACTATAGGAAAATATGAAATCTGAGGGTGCTAAAAAAAAAAAAAAAATCTAAAATACTGAAAAAATTAAGTTAAATTTACAAAATATCTTCATGGAACATGATCTTTACTTAATATCCTGATAATTTTGACCCATACAATGTATTTTTGGCTATTGCTACAAATATGCCCGTGCTACTTAATACTGGTTTTGTGGTCCAGGCCAGGGAGACATATATTTTTTATCCCACATTAAGGTCACAACTCGAACTCACAACTTGAAATGCCACCTTCATTGTGTTTTACTAGATGCATTGTTGCATTCAAAACTGCTAGAGTGCAGCAAAATTACACATTTAAAACTACTTCTATCTTGACTTTCACCACTGCATCATAATACAGTGCACAAGATGTGAAATATGACAGAGATGTGATGCAATAACCGAAAACATCTGAATAAAAACTAAGGTGAATGTGGAAAAAAACCTATCCTGTGTTACAACCTTTGAAGTCATCCGTTTATGATGATGGAAATTATATGGAAATAAAACAGTATTTTGACTTGTTTTTGTATTGTATTTTGCAACATTTTTTACTTGTCAAAGCCTTCATTTGGGGAATACATTTTTAATTGATTTGCTTAATTTTCAGCTATAGTAAGTAAATCAAACCATTATTATGCAAATGCAAATGTATTTTCATAACCACTTGTACTAGCCTTGTACAGATCATAATATTTCTTCTCTGCGACTAATGAAAATTTTTGTTGACTGCAGCTTCATAAACCACTAAAGCATCCTCCCACAATGGTAAAAGCAGTTTGATGCATGTTGGTCCACTCATTGCAATGGCGCTATATTCTCGGTTTTAAAACCTCAAACCAGCCCATCGCTAACTTTCAGATAAACAGAGCAACTTGAATAGAGTACTTGTTAAGTGTGGCCATCGACAGTCTCAGTTCTCAGAAATTTGTTTGCATCTTACAGAGGAACTAGGTGTTAAAAATGTTTGGCCAATAGCTCAGTCTGCACTTATCAGCAAACAACCCAGCAGCACAAGTTGATTTCTGAAGCATTGCAAAGAGCACTGCGAGGCTTACTTTGTGAGGTAAGTTATCCTTAGATATCATCAGAACCAATGCATCAAACATGATATGTGTATTTGATCATACAGCAAACATTTGTTTTCAGATCGATTTTAAAGACAGAGAGCAGCAATTAAGATGCAATTCTATGTTGCAATGAAATATTTTTCAAATTTAGTATTGCAACCACAGATACAATACAAATCGAGAAATACTACACCCTCCTCACTGAACAAACATACTTAGCAGTCATCAGTTTTACCTGAAGTTGTACTTGTACTGTGAATAACATGCTTCATGTTCTGTGGTTCTGTGTGTTTTAAACACTGCAATAGCATTTTAAGTAACAAATTAGGCAATTTGCTTCATTCAAACAGGCGTGCATGTAACCCGTCAAAGGGAATTTAAGGTCAAAAGGATTATCAGAAATGTGCAAGCAGTTTACATAAAAAATAAGGGAAGCTATGGGAGAATTCTGCTAGCATTGTGCTTTTTATTGGCATTTTTTTGACAGTTCTGCCTGTCTGATTAGACTGAATGGAAATTATTTGTTATACGCTTCATGCAGAATTAGCTATTGGTTATCTCTGGTACATATAAAATCGCATCAAACTTTTATGTTTAATATTGTGACCTGCAGTGTGCTGAAGACAAATGTTATCTATTTTATCTTTTAGTTTTATTTCTTCTATAATTTTTACAAAATATGCAAAATGACTTTAAATATATTTGGATAAATTGCTTGTTTTTGTTACAGAACTCTGCTTCTTATTCAGTTATAATGGATGTTACGGATTCAACATTTGATTATGATGATGTGTTAGAAGAAATAGTCAGTCACACAAAAAATAAATCTCATGTGGACTTACATCCTCAGCACTGCAGGGAAGCAGCATGTGTAATCACAGTGATCTTTAATGTGATCATATTCCTTCTTGGCATCACTGGAAACGGCGCGGTGATCTGGATTACTGGGTTTAAGATGAAGAAGTCAGTGAACACCACCTGGTATCTGAGTCTGGCCTTGTCTGACTTTATTTTCTGCGCTACTCTCCCTTTCACCATTGACAACATAGTAAAGAAAAGCTGGATTTTTGGACTCTTTATGTGCAAGTTCACTGCTTTTGTAATGACCCTCAATATGTACAGCAGCATTTTCATCCTAGTCATCATTAGTGTGGATCGCTGCATCACCGTCAAGTTTCCCGTCTGGGCCCAGAATCAGCGCACTGTACAGAAGGCGTCTTTAGTTGTTGTGTTGGCTTGGTTCATGTCTTCTTTGCTTAGTATTCCACCTGCCAAATTCAGAGACATTACTAATGCAACAACAGTCATATGTTATAACAATTTTGAAGGTCACCACAAAACCGTTGTGTTCATCCGCTTTACTTTTGGGTTTTTGATTCCATTCCTGACCATTTTCACCTGTTACTCCATCCTCATCGGTAAACTTAGAGCAAACCAAATGTCCAAATCTACCAAACCCTACAAGATCATGACATTACTGATTGTAACTTTTTTCATCTGTTGGTTGCCATTTCAAATAGTTTCTGTTTTAGAGGTGGACAGACACGGGCACGAGTACGACCATGTCTTTCACACAGCCCTACAAGTATCTGCTACTCTCGCCTGCGCTAATAGCTTTCTAAACCCGTTCCTCTATGCATTCATGGCCAAGGACTTAAAGAAGAAATGCTACTCCTTTCTTTCGAAGATTGAGAGCGCAATTGATGAGGAGACCCGAAGTGCTTTCAGGGCAACTTCAATCACCAATACTATGGATAACAGACTTTCCACTTCTGTCTGAAATCACAAGTCACGGACTAAAGATATTTCTTTTTTTTTCTCTCTTAAGTGTGATTGGAGAAAGCTGTATTATAGAAACGACTTAGCATTAACAAGGAGTGCAATTTAGTTTGAGTTTTGAAATGTACAAGTATATTTAAAGTAAGTTAAAAACAAAACAAAACAAAACAAAAAAGAAAGAAAGAAAAATGCAGCTGAAAAGTCATTAATAAATTAATGTAAATAGAGGTTCAACAAAAGCTACATTACATTTACAAGACATTGTATATTAAAATGCCATTTTGTTGAATGATTTTGCAGAATTATATGACAGCTATTAAATATTTACTGTTTTTATCTTACCATTTGTGTTACATATGTAGTATTACCATTAGGTTACTAATTAACATATAAATAAATATAAGTAGTGGGTTGAATGTATTGTATGTATTAAACATTATTTGGGCAAGATCTATTTGTTGTCACACATGTATAAATATCAAATAAAAATCTTGTTCTAACCATTCTTTTTTAAGTGTTGGTAATTCTCTTAATTTTTAATATGCCTATAAATTAAATCCATACACAATACATTCAGAAAGCTGATATGGCTAAACATTACACTGTAAAAAAAATTAGTTTGCCTTAAAATTTGAAGTTTAGTCAACTCAAATAAGTTTAGTCAACTTGAAATGTGAAAAGTGATAACTTGAGTGTAACTTGAGTTGACTGAACAAAAAAATTTGGTTTGTTAAACTTAAAAGTTGGGTAAGTTACCCAGCTGCCTTACATTTTAAGTTTAATCAACTCCAATATATAAGTTGTCACTTAGTACAACTTAACATTTCAAGTTGACTAAACTTTTTTTGAGTTGATTAAACTTTACATTTTAACACAGCCGTGTAACAAATTATTTTAAATTGACTCAACAATTGTTTTTTACAGTGATGTGATACTTCCTATCTTTCAATACTTCCTGCTTATAAGCATTACAAAAATATATTTGCATTATCTGGTAATTTATGCTTTATTTCATATTCATAGATTTATAAAGTTGATTTGCAATTTTCCTTTTTAACTTCATTTAACTTCCTTAGTCAGATCCAGGGCTGCAGACTGCAACTCAAATGGGCACAATGTGACAATGTAAAAAAAAACTAATCCAATAGTTTCAAATCAAATCACCTTGGCATCCATATGTTGTTTCTGTGGCATTTTGAGACATGACCAGTCAAAAATGACAACAAAACAGTCTTCAATTCACTTTTTAGTTAGTGGTTTAAATCAGACTGCTAAGACATTTAGTTGCAGTCTGCAGCCCTTCACCTTTGACCATTTAATGTACAGCAACAGCGGTTCATTTTTTAACCGCTAAGGTTACAACAAATTGACTAGTGTTTTGAAATAAATCCTACCACATATGACTTGTAGTCTCAGTCCATATGAACTTATCAGCAGTAACATTATCAGAAAGCACAATCTATTTAGCTCTGAGCACTGGCCGCTCGAGTGCTGCTCATATTATATGTCCCCTGTGAAAACAACAGACAAGTAGATGACAGATTTGTAAAACTTGAGACTTTTTGAATACATGTCTTTTGAATATCTATGTTTTGATGCAGTGTTTCAGAAAGTATTTGTTCGTGAGAAAGACGCTGCAGCCTGGACTTTTTTCTTTACGCTATTTCCTGAAACATAAAATCTATTAAATATAGGAAGTTGCAAAACAACCAGCATTAAATAAAGTTGAAAGAGAGATTCAAAAGTGAAGTGCACAATTTTTGCAGCATTAGCAACCAACAACATTCCACGTTTTTGTTTGGTTCCCAGACATACAAATTTGCCTATCCAAACTAAATAAAAAAATAAATGTATTTAAATATATGTTAAAAAAAGTTTAATATATATATATATATATATATATATATAGTATAACTATGCAACCACACACATAAATAATGTTGGGCCTTTAATTTGGGGCTTTACAATTTATTGATCAGGACATCTGATGCATCATCCAAAACAAGTGCAAAACTTTTCCTCATATTCACAAAGTTCTCTCATCTTAAAATTATAATAGAAATCTCGTTGCAGTCATTTAATTTCTTTTGCATTGCTGGCAATTACTCTCTGATTTCCGTGATTATTTGGTAGAAATTCCTCACATTCACTCCATACAAAATACATTCAGAAAGACACTTCAGTTTTGTTCCTTTTTGAAATGAAAAGCATGTAATGCTCAAATTTAAAAGCCTTTTCAAAAAATATAGGTGACGCTTTGTCTTTTAAAGTCATTCTCCTTGTGAGCATTACAAAAATATATATGTGTTTTTACATCTATTTTAATGTTATTTGTTAGGTCTCTAGCTGACAAGCAAAAATTTACCTGCAAGGTGCTTTTTGTCTCTTTTGCGCATTGCTTCACACTTGCTTTCACCCCTTCAAGATTATTATATAATAAAGCTGATTTGCTGTTTTAAATAAAAAAACTCCTGCAATTAAACACTAAAACCAAAAAATAACAATTCTGAACATTTCTACAGGGAACAAGTTTATAAATGCATCCAAAACTTGACATCTAATGATATTTTGGGAGGAATTACTTGATTTTGTACGGAGGTTTTTAATGCAACTCACACAGTATGCAGTCCAGTGCAACTAGTTTCATAGTCTAACCTGGGACATAAATTGATGAAGGTCTTTTTTTTTTTAATAAAGTGATCCAAAAATGATTAATCCTCATGTGCCTTAAAATGTGAAGTTCAATCAACTCAAGCAAGTTTAGTCAACTTGAAATGTGAAAAGTGATAATTTAGATATTTGAGTTGACTTAGCAAAAAAAATTGGTTTGTTAAACTTAAAAGCTGGATAAGTTACCCAGCTGCCTTAAAAGTTTTTAAGAAGAAAGTTTTTTTTTTAAATAAAGTGATCCAAAAACGATTAATCTTCATGTGATGCCAAGTATTGATACACAACTCTGTGCCTCTGTGTCAAAAACATAACTGACAAAATTATTAATTTGGGGGAAACTACACTATCCCTTTAACAGATTAAAATAATTGTGATTGAGAAAATGGGTAAAGGATCAGTCAATGTCATTTTAAGCAATTTACAAGAAGCCCCCATTTCTTTTACTTCATGAACACAAGATGTTTAAAATGTTTCTTTTTTTGATCATCCACTGCAAATACATCTTAAAACAACCGTGAGAAAAAAGTTAAATGACTTAACTTGATGAAACAATCGCAACATAGAATTGCTCTTAACACAAAACAGAAACAGAATTGCTTTCATCCAAATCGATTGCTCAATAAGGCCTGCCAATCACTGAAGGCAAGTATCAGACAACGTTTCCCATGCATTTTTCTAATACGCTTGGTATAGCTGGAGGATTTTTGTTGTCCATATAACTATTTCACTGATCAGTTTTAAAAAGCATGATAACATCTGAAAGGAATTTCCTGAAAACAGTAAGTGACAGAGCCAAATTTAATGCAACAAAGATGCCATTTATCTAAACAGCTGTCCCAGATGGCAATAGACACTTTCATAAAAAGGCAGAACAGTCATTTCCTGTAATGACTGAACTGGATTTGTAGTTACCACACACTTACATTGGCCTAAGGAAGATGGATCCATGGTGATTAAACTCGAAGCCAAATTGTTGCACAAGCCCCTGTCTTATTATGTAGTGTAGATTATTAATGAAAGGGCAAACAGTTTTTCAGCAGTTCATTTGTGCAATACATCCCATTCTTAAAACTAAACAAGAAGAAGGATGATAACCAATTTCATATTCTAGGGAAAAATGGGTATAGCTAAGAACAAAAGTATTGTGAAAAAAACAAGCATGAGTATCATCTGGGTTTGTACTCCTCAGGTACACCAGCCAGGTTTCTCTTTCTGAGTGCCGTGTCCACAGTTTTAATAAGCCCGTCGATGGTGGCACGCATCTCTGGCGTATAAGGGTCGTATTCAAGCTTCCTCAGCCCAGAGCGTTTGAAGTTCCCATCTTTTTGTCCTTCCACACACAGCAGGCGGTCCTCTGAGACTTCTAGGCCCAGAAAGATGACCATGCCTTTTAACTGAGAGAAAAGGTCCCGTTTTAAATCCTCAAAGTGCACCACTTGAACTTTCTTCCCGTATTTCAGCCAGTCTAGTGTGTGGGATGCCCACCACGGAGCGTAGTTCTTCACAAACTCTGGCCACTCTGATTGAGAGAGAATGAAAGAGTTGAACTTCTTGAACATCTTGCAGTAACACGGCGCCTAATAGTGCATTAGAAACATTGACATGTGACAGCACTACACAAATGTACCAGACATAACTTGCTGTTTTTGTGAAGGCCAAGAATAGGGGAGCTGCCAACGTACATTTTTAAGTCATACTCTGAATTGAGGACCTTGTTCTTATTCAAATAATGGCTTTGTGCTGATTCTCATCAGTGGAGAGAAGGAAAACAGTACATTAGCTAATAAAGTGCTAATGTCTTTTTTTCACAAACTGAATGAAATCATCATAATCATGATGATAGAGGATGTAAATAGAATGAAAGACACAGGGAAGAAGAAAAAATGCTTATTTTTTTGAGATGCTTCCGCATTTTGGTATGTGTGACGCATCAGAAAGAATGAATAAGCTTGTTGGCACAACAACAAGTGAAACAATAACTGAGGAACATAAAATGTTAAATGTTAAATTGTGTTAAAAACACACAGAGGCAATTTCATAAAACTGTTAAAAAAAATGAAACAAAAACAGAAAGATGTTCAAACCAAGACACCCAAAATGTCACAAGCATCTGCTTTGCCGTGGGAAAAAAATTTGGTAAAGAAGCAGAACAGATTGCTTAAAAGGGGACTTCATTAGGGTAAAGACAACTTTGCACAATTTACTTACTGACTAGTGCCTACTACCAGAGTTCACAAACAAAAAGTGCAACATCCTTATGTTAACTGCAAGTAAAATATGTTTTGGTTTCATGGTTATAACATCACCAAAAACCTGTATTTGGTGCCCAATAACATATTATTCTATCTGTTTATTTGTATTAGTCTTTAAAAGAGGTTTTCATGAAAAAAAAGTTAAAAGGGAAAAGAAAACCACGTTAAAGACAGTCATGGCTTTTTATGTCTGATAAGCACACACTCTAGCCCGCAGTACAGCGGACTAATGACAACATCCGGAACAAAACAGAAGTTCTATTAAACATCTAGCCTGATTATACAAATTAGCCTGTTAGCTTACCAAACTGACCTAAGATACAGATAATGCCAGTAAATATTAATAAGCTCAGTGAAGACATCATATAAATGTCAAACCAGAGTGTGTATATGGAGGAGGAGCTAGAAAAAAATGTAGAAAGCAGCAGTAGAAAAGAAAGTTAAAGGAACAGACAAAAATGAAAATTTGCTTAAAATGTACTCACCCCTTAGGTCACTCAAGATATTGATGAGTTTGTATTTTTATCAGAAGATATTTGCAGAAGTTTAGAGTAACATCACTTGCTTACCAATAGATCCTCTGCAGGAAGTGGGTGCTGATAAGAACATCACAATAATCCGCAAGTAATCTACATGACTCTGGTGAAGTGAAAAACTTGTGTGTTTGTAATAAATACATTATAAAGACATTATAAAGATATTTTAAACTCAAGCATCGTTTACAAGCTAAAACAGTTAAAATTTTTAAATAGGTCTACTATTATTAATTAGGGGCTTTCACACTGGAGATACATTTTTATAGTTCCTAGAACTATTTACGGAAGTACCCACTTTTTGGCATGTTCGCACCGCAAAAAACTAGGAACATATTTAGTTCTAGTAACTAAGTTTGGGGAAACTAAATTATCTCCTACTTCCCAGCAGATCCGATCTGAAACAGTACAATGGACCATTTTCACAAGACTGTGATGACATGTTTTAAAGGTCATTAGCATCATAAATCCTCGAAAGTTTTTAGATTTAGATTTTCAACAAAGATGTATGTGCATTTATGACACTATACTTTGTACTATATCACCTTTGCATCAAATTACAAAAAAAAGTAGGGCTAATGCTATTGTCTCTCAAAATTGTTTTCCTTTTTTTTGAAAGTCATGAAAACACTATTGTGGAGTTTTTCTTTTGCTATCTAAGCAAATGGGAATGCAAAAAATATATTTGCTAGAAATCGACCGATTTATCAGTTGACCGAATATTTTCACAATATTTAAGCATTTTATCAGATATCGGTTTTGTAATATTGATTCAACAAGATATACTTGTTTAAAACACCCTAAATTATATTAAACATTTATTATATAACCAATATTTTAATTGGTTGGTCTAATACACATCTAAATAAATATTCCTAATATAACTGGAAATTAATTATTTATTAGGCCTATCTCCATGAGCGATTGCAGTTCGAGTATAGTTCTGTGTAAATGCATAACGTTACATAAACAGCGCTTTGTCAGCAGGCTTTTTGTAATCTAGACTGACAAACACGTTGTTAAGAATTCTGATATACCAGTTTTGAAATGCAATAAAATATGTTTTGTTTGGTATATTCCAATATTCCAGATATTATTATACTATTATAATATTATACTGCTTATAAACCTACTAAAACTGTAGTTTAAAAACATTTCTGCAAAGTTGACTCCCCTGTCCTTTATTTATTTTGTCCATTTAAAAAGGACATTCTATATTTATTTAGCTTATTGTTAATTTTAGTGTTGCTAATGCTTTTTATAAATAAAATGTTTATTTTGTTGTTTTATTTTGTATGCAAGGAGAGAGTGATTGTTATAAATAAAATGGTTTGTTCAGTTTAGTGGTGATGTAATCATTGTGTCAAAAACAGTAAATAAATATCAGTTCTGCTTATCGGTTATCGGGCACATACATGGAAGTAATTGGTATCGGTTATATATATATATATATATATATATAAAAAAAAAAAAAACGATATCGGTCGATCACTAATATTTGTGGTACTCTACCATTCACTGCTCTCGAAGTTAACCCAACTAGGATGACTCCTGCTGCTCAGAAACCCGGAAATGGGAAAAAAGGTCCATAGATTAGTGATATGTCGTTCATTAGCGGTTTGTTCAATTTGAACAAATCTTTAATATGACTCAGGAACATTGAGTCGCCTCAGAAAGGGATTTGGAGGGATTTATTTTGTGTTGACTGTGCATGCGCAACATCCTACTGGTTCTTCTTTCAAGTTTTTGGGTTCGGGTTTGAGTTGTTTGTTCATTCCGTGACAGCCCCACAGACACTATGCAGTCTGTACCAGAAGGAAAAATTATTAGTTCACCTCTCAAATTTGCGTGTTTGAGTCGCTCGTCCTTTAGTCATGTGACGTGACAGCAGTATTGGATACAGAAATTAGTTAATAATTCCCAACCTTCCTTACAAACACATTTACAGTTATGTGATGCTATTCAAATTGTCTCAAATTGTAGCTTTTTTTATTTCTTACAGTGTGTGAATTTTCTGTCATGATAGTTAACACTCAATGCGGTTATAAAGAGGCTTGAAACTTTATCTGTATGATAAGGAAAAATTACTTTGATATAGCAAACATACCTACATATAATAACTGCATACAGTTAATATAATATATTAATATATAATGTTTGTTATAAGATACTGAGGCGATAAACGGGCATGTGATAAAAGAACGAATAACTCAAACCTGAAGACTCAAGAGATGAACTAATCATTTCTGTTTCTGTAATATTTATTATATTTAGTAATAATATTATGTTTTGCTGAAGTGAACGTAACGACTTGAAAAAAGATTTGGTGGTCATTTAACATTTCATCTCCAGCAGCTCCAGTCACGGCGTGCTTTATTCACCAGTTGTTGATGTTTGTAAATGCCGTGCATAAAGACTGTCGACTGCTTCAGTTCCTGCGGCTGGTGCAAATGCAACCAGGAAAATGGCCAGAGGGAGAAATTGGTTTTCTAGAAACCACCCTGCTGGCTAGTTCCTACTGTAGAACTATGTGGTGCAAAAGCCCCTATTATAAGGTCTTATTGTTTTAATATATTACTTATTATCATTATTATGCATTATCATGAATTACTGAAGAGTATTTTGGCCAGACTCAATGAAGTTCAAATTGCCTTAATTATTGATTTTGTTTCTTACAAGCACACAGCTTTTTACATCAAAAGATTTAATAGTTGTATAGGACATAATCATTATTATCCATTTTCATAAATTACTGATGGGTATATTGGCCAGAAGTGATCATTTAAAGCTCAAATGCCTTAGTGATAAGATTTGTTTCTTACAAACACACAGCTTTTTACATCACAAGACATAAATAGTTAGATTGGAGTCAAGTGGATGTCTTGTGGATTATTGTGATGCTCTTATCATCTGTTTAAATTCTCATTCTGACGGCACCCATTCACTACAAAGGATCCATTGGTGAGCAAATGACGCAATGCTACATTTCAGCAAATATGTTCTCATGAAGAAACTGCATCTCGGATGGCCTGAGGGTGAGTACATTTTCAGCAAGCGTTAATTTCTGGCTCTTTAACAGAGACAATTTACATGCAAATTAGTACTGCTGTTAGTCTTGGGCACCAAATAGAGCGATCACTCAGCTTTAGAACAAGCTCTCATCTCTTACCTTTCCCCCTCCAATGAGCTTGAGAGGCAAATCCAATATGGCCACCATACTTTCGGTTAAATTCAGCCATGAGGGCTTTATAAGGGTTCCGGATCATGAGGATGCTGCCGTCAAAGGCCTCAATCTCCTTCTTGCCGCTCTCATGGGTCTTGATACATATGGTTCTACCACTGCGCCAGTGATCTCTCTCTCCTTTGAAACCTGAGAGATCAAACAGAGAAATAGGCCATCAGCAAGCAAGAGACAAGAAGATGGCTTTATGGAGAATAAAAAGTAAAGTTAACCTTTGTTGTACAGTGAGCCATCAAAATAGTAGCTCCCAGTGTAGTAACCTGTAGCCAACTCAATAAGGTGACGGGCCCAAGTATTCCCTGCTCCTGGGAAACTAGCTAGTGCCGCTAGGTGCTTGGAACGAGTAGGTAAAAAGCGTCGGTCCATACAACGATTATCTGTAAAGATAAAGGAGAACGAGTCTCAAACCAAAAGTAAGTTCCATCCTGACAACTCTTGGAAGGAATGGTATGGTAATGTACATGACAATGTTAATGTATTTGGTCTTGGCGGAATAGATCTGCTACGCTGCTGCTGCGGCAGAGCAAGTACCAAGACTTTATAACTGCCAATACATCCACAACATGCTGCTGTGAGCATGTAAGAAATACTGCTGCTGCATCTACACAGGTGGAGCTGGGGAAGGTAGAGGGTTTCTGAAGCACGCCGCAAACTGCTACAGCAAGCACTAGTCATATATTTGAATGTTAAGCAGCGAACTTATTGGCTACCGATACAGGGGAGAACCAATCAGCTGTGCTATGTGATAATGATGTCATTATATCAGATCGAGTTAGATCTATCGGACTGCACCATCTAGAGTTTCACGCCAGAAGTTTGTATATATTAAAGTTTCCATGTCATTGCTTGACAAGTATATTAGCATATACCTCAAAGCTACAATATGTAGACTCAAAACTGCAAAAACAATAGTTTTCAAATTACAGAATCTTCACATTCTGTAAAAGACAGGTAAAATGTCTCGATTAGGTTTGAGTGGTGTAATAAACAGAACCACATCACCATTAACATATGCTGCTATTTTGATGAAGTGAGTAGGGCTGAAACGGTAAGTCGACATTACAGACAACGGCACAAATATTTTAGTTGTGGAGTAGTCTCCCTCAGTTAAAACTGCAATAATAGGATATTGGCGAAACAGATTTGATAAAGGCTCCAGTGCGTATTTGTGTTTGTGCTCTGGAAATCGGCAAAGATTCTATTTACATGTTTTCGTAAGCAGAGTAGCCAATTACAGACATATCTGTTGATTTCTTGAACACCTGTGATTGGCCATTGTTTTCACTCACCTATAGACAAAAAAAAAAATTCTGCACGCTTGCAAAATCCTCTCACTCTAACGATGTAAATAAGAAGTTCATTGATTATAAAAGAACTTTGAGATCAAGATGAACTGAAGTAAGTGACACCTTTTTATTGATTATCAAGGAAAGGCTATTTCAGTATTCCAGTAAAGTCCAGTCACGTCACATTATGCAATAGAGAGCCTTAAATCAAGCAGCTTCACAGTATCAAACACGAAAAACCACAGTCAGTGTTGCTTTCAGTTAGAATAACAACTTGATTTTCTGTTATAAAGCACCTCTTCAGTGTGAAGTTAGATTAAGTTAGTTAAAAAAACTGCATAAGCTGAGTAATCATTTAAAGTATACTGATTAATCAGTGAAATATTTGACGATTAGTTGATTAATTGGCCTAATAATGGTTAGATTAATTGATTATCAAAATAATAGTTTGTTGCCGCCTTAGAAGTCAGACAAGTTGAACTTGGAAACTGCTCTTGAAAACAATCTGATTCAGTCTTTTCAAATGTTGACTTGCTTAGATTTCAATTTTGGTTTGAAGCATTACATGATGACCATTCAGAATTTGCACCACAGGGTGGATGACTATTAGACTGAAGAGGAAATGAGATGACGTGTGTGAACATAGTTACAGAGCAATAAATTTGCTCTGTAACTAACCTTATCTGTGTAAAGCTGAAAATAACCTTATCTTTGTTGTTCTTGTGCCTTTGAGGTCATAACTTTTAACTTTGCACAGATAATGTTAATCAAAATAAACAAAATTATAAGTCAAAATGTCAAAAAGGTTTTTTGCAATGATTATTAGACTCCCTAACCTAAAAACATTTCTTTAAATGGTCCTAAAACTGTAAATTACATTTTTTTTGAGATTTTAACAGAGGTGTTTGAGTTGCACTAAAAGACAATGTTAGCATTCACACCTGAGTGTCCTTATCCTATAAGATGCTTTGCTCAACTATTCCCAACAGCATGTGTTGATTTCCTATGACAGAGACTTCTAACTGTGAGACTGCGTACCTTCTGTAGACCTTAAGTTTCAGACACATTGTGAGTGTAACTGGCCTTTACATATTCTTCAAGGAAGTGATCAAATGGCTTATACAAACGTCAAAAAATAAACTACAAAAGTCAATAAAAATGTAACAGTGCATTCTTATATGGGCCAAAAACACATTTAAAAAGTATTTAAGTATTCAAATCATAGATGTTTACTAAGATCCTTATATTATCTATTGAAACCCACAATAATATTTAAAATATCAGTAAGTGTCACAACCTCATGGAGTTTTTGTTTTCATTCCTCATGTGTTCATTGACCAAGTCAATCATGTCTAATCATGTCATTTGGTTTATGTGTGTCTTGTCATTAGTCCCTCGTCTGCCCTGTCTGGATTACACCTTGTGTGGAATTATTAAAAACAGTTAACCTTCATCTTCATCTTCTTGCATGTTCATCAACACACAGTAACAATAAGCTTAATGTATATATATTCATAATTTATTGGATACTTCCAATTGAGAGGTGGCTGTCCTGAACCCTAACCTCTAAATTTCAACTTGTGAAAATTATATTAAAATATATATTTTTTTCATTGTTGTTTTTAAAAGTATATTTTTGATTCTTTTATATTTTCTTTGTAAATGCCACAACTGAAACAGTGTATGTTTTAGTCGATTGGAGACCTATTTTAACTGCACCCCTACATTTATGATTCAAAAATATTAATGTTTCCCTCTCTCTCATAGCTACATGGTGTGAGTAGATAGGCCATTTTGAGGTAAATGTGTTTAAAAGTCTGAAAAATCTGTGTGTACCTTTAAGGAATGTCTAACTGCTATTGTGGGGAGAATTTTTACAAAACTACGTACATTATTTTTGTTCCATGTAACACTGAAGTGCAGCGTGCATTTGAGTGAAGCTTTAATGCTTTCAACTTTTAACTCATTCTAAATCTAAAGACACTGTTGTGTTATCTCCTCCTCTAAGCAATGCACCACACGACTCAAGCAACATATTTTAAAACTGTGGTAAGAACTAACCAGTGCTGAACCCAGGGTTTCATGACATTTAAAAACTGGCATTTCTCCCTCCCTCAAAGTCAACTAAGTAATCGTATGTGGTTTTGTGGCCGAGTTCATGTTTCTGTGCATTTCGGAAGAGCGGTTTGTTTGCACAGCAAGATAGTTGCGCCATTTTAGTGTCACAAGCATGCATTTACCGAAATCATCTGTAGATATCTGTAAATGCATGATATATTCTATCAATTTAATGCCACATTTGATGAAGCCACCACCTTTGACCATTGTTGAAACCAAAGCTAACTGTAACAAAGGGTCTCGGGTTTTTTTTGACTTTCACAGTAAACTCGGAGGAAATGTAGAGGAAGTGTGAATTGAGCAAACGTGAGGGGTCGACCTAGATAAGTGATAAGCAGCCACATGAGCTTAGAGCTCATCACACATCTAAAACACAGTGAAGACTGAGCATGCTGATACAGCACAACCAGAGCTGTATTTTGTGCTTCTATAGTGACCTGACATGTTTGTTCTTATGCTCAAGAAAAAAAATTGTGCATGTGGGCTGGCCTGAGCACAATGTTTTGTCCCAAACAAGCTAATGTTACCTTGAACTTGGGTCTGGTATACTACAAAGAAGTCATTGTTTCCACAGCTTTCAAAGTCTTCTCCTGCACACCGCTGGAGACACAGTTCCTCATCCTCACGCTCGTGCAGAGTAAACAGAGGAGTAGGAAATCCACAATGACATTTTTCACCAGCCAAGGCTGCCAGAGTGAATTCCTATGACAAAGAAAGAGATCATGTAGGACAGCCTATAACACAGTATTATGAGAGAGACCAGATGCATGTCATGCACGCATACTCACTTTCTCTGTGCACATGTCAACACACTTGTCCACTGACATGTTTTTAATAATGCCACTAGCAGGAAGCGCAAGGGTCACGTTGTCTGGCCTCTTGAAACATCCTTTAAAGATAGCACTCCCATCTAAAACAAATAAATAAGTCTTGTAAAAACAAGAAACAACACACTGAACCCAGGTGAAAAAAAGTACACTTTTATAATGTTCCTAAAGTGCTCTATTTTTACACACAAATTTTACAGTACTTAACATACTAAAAATTTTCTTTAGGACTTCTTAAGATAATCTCAAGAGCATCTAAGTGTACTCAAATGTGCTATTTTGGGACATCATTAATATGAACTAAAATGTGCTTTGTATTTAGAAAATGTATTTAGGTACCACTTGAACCCATTAGTGTATGAAAGACGGGTTTAAGTGTACTACAAGTGGTAACAAAATACATTTTAGTTACCACATTTAGATCATATTCATGGCGTCCCAAAATAGCACATTTAAGTTTTTTATCTTAAGAAGCAACTTCAAGGACATTGCACTTTTTTCGGCTGGGAACTTTAAATAGTATCTCACACTATTTGCACTTAGTGGAAATGGTCTTTTATGAACTGATTTAAGACATCCTTGAGCCCACAATGGTTTAATCAAAGGCCAAGTTGTTCCTGCACAACTATTGTATTTACTTTCAGTGTTTATCACATAACCTCTCATCCGCACACAGACATCCTGTCACATGAGAAAAGTGCTTAATCAGGACGCACAGGGTGGAATGTCACAAGTTTCTGCCCAAGCTATTTTTTGTTTGTTACATGAGGCATAAGGAAATAAGTGAAGGATATGTCATACAGGTTTGGAAAAAGATATGATTTTTTTTTTTTAGTTATAGTTTATTATAAAAGCAGATGTTGTCAGGAGGAGTTAAACAATACTGGCAAAAGTTTTCAAAGCTACAATAAATAAACACAAATAAATAGGAAATATAGGAAGTAGGAGGATAGGGAGAAAAAAACAAAGTAATAGAATTTTTCCGCAATCACTAGAAGGAAAAGAGTAGAAATCATTCCAAATAATCACTCCCCCGAGAGCTCGATGGTGGGAAGCTATTTTGTCCATGCTCTTGCCATGCTTTGATTATAAAAATAGCTTAAAAGTGAACAAGACAGACAATTTCTGCTAAAGCTTAACATTAAGGTCTTAAACATTAGGATAATATATATGAAAAATACAATCAACCGAATTTATCCTTTTAAATTTAAAATAGATGAATAAATGTTGAAACTAACTTTAAGATTCATAAATGCTGTAGAAGTATTGTTCATTGCCAGTCAATCAAGGTAGTTAATAATAACAAATGAAACTTAACACATAGGCTTACCCAATTTCCTTTTAAGAAGTTAGCTGGTCTTATCTATTAAAGTCACACATTCCTTTACGCTTTTGAGATTGGCATCAGTGTTGAGACATATCTGTGTCAAGATACATGCGAGTGTGAGCTTGAAGATGTGCGTGCATGTGTAAGTGTATGTGTGTGTCAGGATGCTCACATCTACGGGCCGACTCCTGGCTTAGCTCCAGTCTATATATGGACAGTCGATTAGGCCCTCCACAGAGGTTACTCTTCTCCCCTTTACACTCCATGCTACATTCAGTCTCTGACACGTTGGGCGCCTGGATCTTATGGCCACAGTAGCACTCAGCTCCAAACTCCAGACCCGCATAGAGATAACCCCTAAAAACACAGGATGGAAAGAAAACATTAATATTATTTATTCCATTCATTGCAATGTCAGGGCACTGGAATGCCAGATAGTGTTCCAGCATGCTGAGGTATGGTTCTTATGAAGAAATGCAATATGAAGCTCTGCTTGTCATCCTGTTCCAATTGCTGATTCTTTTCTACACTATTACAGTTAATAAAAGTGTCCAAAAATAAATGCAAACAATGTTTACACAAACAGAAAGAGATAATAGAAACTGTACAATAAACTTTTCTGGGCATATACAAACCAGAACACATAGATAAGTCTGCCAATATTTACTCAAAACTAAGGTGCATATGCTCAGATCAGTGAGGACTACGATCAATCAGTTCCAAATTTAAACCTTTTGGTAATAGGCAGTTAATTACTCTTCGATTACATGCACAGATAGGACAGCATGCTGTAGCATGTATTTCATATTTAAAGTACTATGAATCCATGAGAATGCATGTCAGATCCATATTACGTTCAGCCACGGCAGCTCTTAAAGTAATAGCAGCCAAATAAGCTAATAACCCAGATGCTGTGATTTCAAAAGAACAAAAGAAGAAAAACAAGAGGAAAAAATTACTTTTGCAGCTTTAACGATTCTTCTATATTTAATTTAGAATTTAGTGTTTGATAACTTTATTAAATTCAACTTCATTGTATTTCCTACTTGCTGAAGAGCACAGGTAAATAATGGGTTCATGTGAAGATGTTTAAAGTTCACTTATATTAGTTGTGATTTTTTTTCAAGTCTAATAAATTTTAAAATTGATAGCTCTCAATTATACTTTAATGATGAATGGCTATAGTCAATGGTTAAATATTACGAAAAAAAAGTCAATTTCATGGAGACATCAGTAGTATTGGTGTCAGTGGTACTCACCTTCAGACATAAAAAAGATGCCATTAAACAAATATACTGTCTTTATGTTGTTTCTACACTGATTTGAATATTGAATGTGAAATTATTGGACTACAAAAGCATATTTGAAAACTTTAATGTTAGGTGGAATTGTGGTTAATCACGAATAATTTCAGAAAAAATGTGTGATTAATTAGTTTATTTTTTATTTTTATCGATTGACAGCACTAGTAATAACATGTCATAATGAGATTTATTTTTGTAGGCCAGTCATTTTGTACTGCCATTCAGGAGCTACTGAACATACTTATAGTTCCAACGCAAGCTAAATTTACCCTGGTCTTCAAATTCCAAAAGTTTTCACCCCCAGCTCTTATTGCATTGTGTTTCCTTCTGAAGCATCGATGAGTGTTTGAACCTTCTGTAATAGTTGCATATGAGTCCCTCAGTTGTCCTCAGTGTGAAAAGATGGATCTCAAAATCATACAGCCAGTGTTGGAAAGGATTCAAAAATGCTTACAATCCAAAGAGTTTGTGGGACATGAAGAATTTTTCTGAAGAACAGCGGGGACAAGCAAGGGACTCATGAACAACTTGTGGATCATTCAGGTAACAACATCGTATTACAAATCAAGTGTATGTAAACTTTTGAACAGGGTCATTTTTTCAACTGTTATTTTCTCTTGTGGACTATATGTGACCCTGGACCACAAGTAGCACGATTATGTAGAAATAGCTACAAGCAAAAATTAGGATATTAAGATCACATTCCATGAAGACATTTTGTAAATTTCCTACCATAAATATATCAGAACTTTTTTTTAATTAGTAATGTGCATTGCTACGAACTTCATTTGGACACCTTTAAAGACGATTTGCTCAATATTTAGATTATTTTGCACAGATTGCATCTCAGTCAAATATTGTCCTATTTTAACAAACCATACATCTTAACAAACCAACCATACAATGGAAAGCTTATTTATTCATGTACAAATCGAATTAAAAAAAAATAACCTTATGACTGGTTTTGTTGTCAAGGGTCACATAATATGCAAACATCTTTCATGGAAAATATTTTATTCGGGTCAGTACTAAATAAAACAACATGCATTTTGTATGATCCCACTTATTTTGGTGGGATAGTAAAGTTCAACAGACTGTTTAAGGGGGAGTATAAGTGTACTACAGTTTTCTTTATACTGACACCTTACAGTGTGTGGTGCACATGGGTGTGGATGTAGATAAAGATCTTGTAAACAGCAGAAAGTATGCGGTTTATTGTTCTAACAGTTGATCTGATCAGCAATGTTCCTTGCCTCAAATTCAGAGTTCCACTGTTTTTCTTAAGAAATCAGTTTCGATTCTGCTGAAGCACTGGGTGAAGAGTTTAGTTTCTAAAAACTCTTTGAAACGTTTTGCCTGGCCTGGTTTCACAAAACAGCGTAAAATATATTGGTGCAGTTTGTGCCTTCGTTTGAGGTTTAGCTAAATCTAAAACATATGACTGGTCAGTAGAGTTACTGTGCGCTCCAGTTCTCAACCTCCGTCCTCTCCAATTATCTTCAGATATTTTTTTTAAATATGAGAACTTTCTCAAGCTGACTCTCTAGTTTAAAATAGAGTTGTTGTCCATAACACAGAGCTGTCCTTTAAAACATGAAGCACAAGGTCAATTTTAACATGCATGATTTTTATCAGAGGAGGACAGTTAAAGGAGTGTCTTTCTTCAGTTTCTGGCTCATTCCTATTCATGCTGTGTCTTCCCCTAATCTCCTCAATACAGGCAGCAGTTCTTAAACGAGTGGGAGCATAGCACTGAGGACAAACAGATGTGCTGTTTGTGTGGACTCATTCTAAAATCGCTCTGTAACTCTTTAAAAGAAGTTCTGACACCAAAATCCCTCAATCCTTTTTCCTCCGTCTTTCTCTTTCAGTGTCTTTTTTTAAAACACAGATCGATGTTTTGAATCAAACGGAAGCATGTACGGATGGGGAACTGAATAAAGAGGAAGTAAACAAGAATGCCAACAGGAATAAAAAGTGAAAAGCAACAATAATAGTTGACCCAAATCATTTTCTCATCCTAAAACCTGCATCTCTTTTTTAACTGTGGGAAAAACAGGTTGGTTGGTATTTCTATGAAATAACAATGAACGGTGATGCAACAAAGATGCAAAAGCAGAAAAAAATTAAATCATTTAATTAGATCATAAAACATTTCAAGACTTCTTAATGACTTCCAAAAAGTCATTAAATACACTGAGAACTGCTGGAACTGCTGCCATCCATATTGAGGAGATTCGGAGAAGACAAAGCTTGAACAAGAATGAGCCCGAAACTGAAGAAAGACATTCCTTTAACTGTCCTCCTCTGATAAAAATCATGCATGTTAAAATTGTCCTTGTGCTTCAAGTTCACCTCTGTGTTATGGACAACAACTCTCTGAAGCTTTTAAACTAAGGAAAGCATGAAAAAAAAAAGTTCTCACATTTTATAAAAATCTGAAAATAATTGGAGAGGAGGGAGGTTGAGAACTGGAGAGCACAGTAACTCTATGGACCAGTCAAATGTTTTAGATTTAGCACAGTGCAATTCACAGTTGCACATATCAAAATGCACCAAATTATTTTACGCTGTTTTGTGAAACCATGATATTTAAGAGGCTAGGCAAAACCTTTCTTTCAAAGAGTGTTTAAAAAATTTAACTTTTCACCCAGTGCATCAGCAGAATCAAAACAGATTTCTTAAGCAAAACAGTAGAACTTTTGTCCAGCTCTGAATTTGAGGAAAGGAAAATTGCAGATCAGATCAAGTGTTAGAACAATAAACCGCATGCTTTTCTGCTGTTTACAAAATCTTTATCTACCAGTGTACACTACCAGTTAAACGTGTGAACAGCAAGGTTTTTAATGTTTTTTAAGAAGAATTCTGATATTCTGATTTGCTGTTCAAGAAAATTTGGATTATTATTATTATCATCAATATTTAAAGTTGAGTACATTTTTGTCTGGATTCTTTGATCAACAGAAAGTTTCAAAGATCAACATTTATCTGAAATGAAAAGCTTTTGTAACATTATACACTATAACATTCAAAAGCTTCAAAATTAATACTTTTATTTTAACAAGGTTGCATTAAATTGATCAAAAGTGATGATAAAGATATTTATAATTACAAAAATTTCTATTTCAGATAAATGCTGTTCTTCTGAACTTTCTATTCATCAAAGAAACCTGAAATATAATAAAAAATAATGTTTTTGAGCAGCAAATTAGAATATAATGATTTCTGAAGGATCATGTGACTGGAGTAATAATGCAAAAAATGAAGCTTTTTACTGTATTTTGCTGTACTTTGGATCAAATAAATGCAGGCTTAGTGAGCAGAAGAGACTTCTTTAAAAACATTAAAAATCTACACAGACTACACTACACAGACTGTTGCACATCACCCTGGACTACACTTCCCATGTTCCACTGCACTGATTACACTCTCATCTGCAGCCAATCAGACATTTTATAAATACAAGGCCCTAATCATCACATCTCATCTGTTCATCCAGAGTCATGTCTCATCTCAGCTGTTTTTCCAGAGTCATGTCTCGTCTCAGCTGTTCATTCAGAGTTGCGTCTCATCTCAGCTGTTCATCCATAGTCTTGTAATGTTCGTCCAGTCATGTCACATCTCTGATCTTTCAGAGTCTCGTCACATCTCAGCTGATCTTCCAGAGTCTCGTCTTGTCTCAGCCGTTTGTCCAGAGTCTCGTCACGTCTCAGCTGATTGTCCAGAGTCTCGTAATGTCTCAACCGTTCGTCCAGAGTCTCGTCACGTCTCAGCTGATTATCCAGAGTCTCGTCATGTCTCAACCGTTCGTCCAGAGCACTTGTGACATCTCAGCTGATCGTCCAAAGTCTTGTCACGTCTCAGCTGATCTTCCAGAGCCTAGTCACGTCACAACTGATCGCCCAGAGTCTCATCACTTCACAGCTGTTGCTCCAATGCCACATGCTGTCATGGCTGTGTTACCCCAACCCTCTACAGTCCTGTCAATAGAACCTGTCATTAAGCATCAGAGGTTGGCATCTAGCATGGAGGATCCACCGCTGGTGCCAGCACGTGCAGCTGGTATCCCTAAACAAGCACTCACAAACTCTTCTGTCCCAGAAGTAATCCCCATGGCTGATGCACTACAGCGAATCTCTAGAGCCAGCGACATCCACGGAAGGATCTCCACAGGTGGCGGTTGAGGCCGCAGAACCTCCAGAGATGGTGGTGCCCAATCCAGATTCTCCAGAGGTGGTGGTGTATGCTGCAGAACCTCCTGAGGATGCGCCATTCTTTTCAGCTCTGGTCATGGTAGTGGCACCCATTATTAATTCTCTTTTTGCCCTGTCCCGGCCAAGGTGGCTTTCTGTGTACTCTATGCCTGTCCTGTCACAGCTATGGAGGCCACTTGTGAACTCTTGCATGGTCTAGAACTGGCCACAGAGGCCGCTTAAGAACTTTTTTCCTGCTATGAACTGGCTGAGGAGGCCATTTCTGAACTTTCGTCCTGTTCTGAACCAGCCATGGAGGCTCATTGTGAACTGTCTGTCCATCTAGTCACAACTGATGAGTCTGATTACAAAATGTCAGTCTATCCAGAATCAACTCATGAATCTGTTTCTGAATTATCTGTGAGTCCCATTTCCTTATATAAGCCTGATGTTGAATCACCTGTCTATTCCTGCCCAGTATCAGACAATGAGCTGTTTGTCAGTTCTTTTCCAGTCAATGTTCTTTTTTTTAAACAGTCTGTTGTTCACCTTATCTCTGCCAATATATCCAGTTTGGAACTGCCTGCCTATTAGGTTTCAGTTAATAAACCTGATTTTTACCCCTCTGTCAGTCCAGTTTTAGTCAGTGAGTCTGTTAAACAATCTTTCTGTCCAGTGTCTATTAATGTGTCTGAGTACGCATTGTATGCCTGTCCAGTTTCAGTCAATGCCTTTGATTTTAAATGAATCACCTGTCCAGTTTCAGTTACTGATTTTGGTTATGGAATGTCTACCAGTCTAGTTTCAGTCAATGTCTTTGATGTTGGACTAATCACCTGTCCACTTTCAGTTACTGAATTTGGTTATGAAAACGGTCAACCAGTTCAGTTTTAGTTAATACACCCAATTTTGAACCGTCTGTCTTTCTGGATTCTGCTGTTGAATTTGGTTTTGAACTTTCTTGGCAGTTTCAGTCAATGAGTCTAGTTGTGAACTGTTCATTAATTACTAAGGAGACGATCAATGAACTCTCTGTGACTCCTACCATGGTCCTTGGGACTGTAAATACACTGTCTGTTTCTTATGTTTCAGTTCCTGCAGGGTCACAGTCTCAACTCTGGTTTCCTGATCGGCCTGCTCTGCCATGGGTGTTTCTCACTCCATTGTGGAGGTCCACAATCCCACCTGCTCCATCATGGAGGTCAACCGTGCCATGGTGGACTTCTGCTCTTCTCTGGTGGTTCTCTGCTCCATTATGCTCCGCCCTGGTTCCCTGCTCTGCCGGTCCTGCCTTAGTCTCTGTCCCGCCTCCGCTCCACCGCTCTCCAGGAATGTATAGTGTTTGGAGCATCTGGAAGCTGCTCCTTGGGGGGTGGGCTCTGTCACAGATCCTGTCTGTGGTCTTCCGTCTGCTCGAGGCCATCTTCCATTTATATTGACTCTCACACTACACAGACTGTTACACATCCCCCTGGACTACACTTCTCATGTTCCATTGCACTGATTACACTCTCACCTGCAGCCAATCAGACATTCTACAAATACAAGGCCCTAACCATCATTCAGGACTAGGGCTGTGCAATACATCGAAATGATTGAAATATTGCAAATGTAATTTTTCTTAAATATTGCACAGTCCTATTCAGAGCCGAATATTGTTAGCGCTTATCACTAGTTTTGCCGATAGCTGCATTACAGAGCCATTCCGAGTTTTCTTTAGACCAAGTCTAGTCTAGTCCTGGTCTTTGCCTGTTTTCCCGAGTCTTGTATCCTTGCCTGTTTATCTAGTCTTGTCTGTTTGCTGCCTGTCCTGGAATTATTGCTTGTTTTGAATTATCCCTTTGTTGTGCCGTGCACCTCATCTACACCATAACCTGTTTGTTGGATTACCCATTTGCCTCGCCCTTTGGATTACATTCGCCATTGATTGACCCACGCCTGTCTTTGGATTACTCTTGTGTCTTGACCGCAATATACATGTTTGCTGGTGTCAAACCTTGCCTGTGTTTTGATCACGTCTTTAAATAAAGCTTCGCATTTGGATCCGCACGTCTCTTGTCTTGCTCACTCCATAACAATATTGCTTAGCAGTACAACACAACAACTAGAATGTAATGTTAATTTAGAGACTATAAAGAGCGCATTCAGCTCTCAAAACATCATCTGGAATCATTAATTTTAATAATAAAAAAAGAGTTTAATTTAATTAGTCAAGCTCATTTTTTAATTTATTTTTAATTAGTTAAGCTCATTTTTTTAAATGTAGAGAAACTAGGATTGTCAACAGATAAAAAGAAGTTTTGAAAGCAAAACTAAGGCTCTGGGGCCTTTGAATACTGATGTGGACAATGAAAAAAGTTGAGAACCACTAATCAACCAGTTCATTAAAAAGATCTGGGCCCGTATTCACAAAAAAATCTTAGTGCAAAGAGTTGCTCCTAGTACCAAAATTCTAAGAAAATTCACACTCATTTATTTGTTTTCCCAAGCAAATTGTTTGGTTTTGGAGGTTATCCCAACTCCAAATTTTCCTTTTATTATATCCTTGTTTTTATTAACAAGTTGGGCAAGAAGTAACAGCTGTACTTGCATCCAGTTTGGTTTTCTTTTAAGATTGCATATCTTACTATCAGCCATGATTTTTCCGTTCTGTTTATGATAAGCACATATGTAAAAGGCTGAAAATCAGCTGAACATACTTGTTTAATTACTGACACTAAGCCTGCATTTTAAAATCTCTATTTGAATGTGGCAAAAAATTAAACTTTATTTGAATATGGCAACAAAATATCATGCTCTATAATATATCTATGAACAAATCTCTGACAGAGACCCCTATCAGCCAATCTCGGTGTGCATAGTTAGCAAGCATGCTGAAATCACCAATAGCAACGAGGTCAACCCTGCCCTTACTCTTAAGACTTCTCTTTATTCCTTGGTAAAAGTTTGTCTCAACAGCTTTGTTAATGTTTTTTAAGAGAACACTCTGTAGCTAAAAACTTGTACTGCTATTCAGGGGCGCCGCTAAGGGGGGGAAAGTTAGGACAATTCCAAGGGCCCACGCCCCTTTAGGGGCCCCCAGAGATCTGCTTTGGTGTGGTAGGGGGGGCCCAACCTCATATTTTGTCATAGGGCTCAAAATTGCGAGCAGCGCCCCTGCTGCTATTTAGGAGAACTCTTAGTGCTAAGATAAAATGTTTTGTTAATACGGGCCCAGATTTAAAAGTTTAGTTGATACTGATTATCATATGCTTTAGTTTGACTTACGCTAATGCATCATTCTTCAAATTTGACAGCTTCAGTTATGATTCATTGCTATTCCACAGAAAAGAACAATCAGTGCAATTCTTCAGTATCTCCTCTTGTGTATACCAAGGAAAAATAAACTAATTCAGATCTGGAAAGACATGTGGGTGAGTTAATGTTTTTCATTTTTGGATGAACTATCCCTTTTTGCTTAAAAACATTTGTGAGTGCACATCCTAAAGAGAGTTCATGTTAAATCACAAATCTTTAAGACATGAAACATGGCTATCAGAGGAAACAGCATATCTGATAACCCTCCCCTCTCAGTTTATTAAGGGTCAAGGGAATTCGATTAGTGTAATGAGTGTTGAATAACTCATGTTTGTCAGTTAAGGGTCATTAACTCCAGGGTGAGAGCAATTACATGTTTATGATGACTGAATGTGTATGTTCGTGTTCTGTATATGACAGCATGGGCGTTAAGTTTTAACAAACATTACAAGGATAGCAAAAATTTATATCATTTGATTTGTGGGCAAACAGTTACCTGCTTATCACCACAAAGAAAGTTTTAACACACTTGTGGTTTGTGGTTAGGGCACAGAAACATCATTAGCAAGTATATAAACAACACAAGGTAAAAGATAGTCCTTATATCATGCTACAAATGTGTGCGTTCTTGCACATGGGGATAAAACGGTTCACTTGACGTACCTCTCAGCGCAGCTGTCCTGGCAACGGAAGACAGTCATTTTTTTGTAGTCAAAAAAGGAAACCCCTCTAAGAGCCCGTTTCTGTGTGTCATCAACATAACAGCCGATGTACTTTGCTGAAAAGAGAAAGATGTTCAAACATCTTAATGTTTAATTCCAGTACTAACAATTTGAGAAATTAAAGTACTGATTTGAAATCTCTTGATCCTGTTGATTCAAAAAAGGACTATCTTTCAAAATGTTTAAACATTGAAACACAGCCATCTAGTGGCCAAACAGTAAAATCACAACCAGATATATATGACTTTGCTCTGGACCTTTTTTAATTAAAATATTTATTTTAAAGTCGCAAAGCATCATATAAAGGTAGTTCAAACATTTTTTAAGTATTATGCAGTTTTTTATTAATAAAAAGAACACATAATTGCTATACACTACCAATCAAAAGTTTTTTTAAAATGTTTACATTTTTAATGTTTTTTAAAGAAGTCTCTTCTGCTTACCAAGCCTAAATTTATTTAACCCAAAGTACTGAAAAAACTATTTAAAATAACTGCTTTCTATTTGAATATATTTTTTAATGTAATTTATTCCTGTGATCACAGCTAAATTTTTTAGCATCATTACTCCAGTCTTCAGTGTCACATAATCCTTTAGAAATCATTCTATTATGCTGATTTCCTGTTCAAGAAACATGTATTATAATTATCATGATTATTATCATCATCAATATTTAAAACAGTTAAGTATATTTTATTGTATTTTCAGGATTTTTTTTGATGAATAGAAAGATTCAAAGATAAGTATTTGTCTGAAATAAAAAGCTTTTGTAACATTTTTAGAATTTAAAAAAATAATACTTTTATTTAGCAAGGAAGCTTTAAATTGGTCAGTTGATATAAATCTTTTGTAACATGATAAATGTTTTTATTTCAGATAAATGCTGTTCTTTTGAACTTTCTATTCATCAAAGAAACCTGAAAAAAACTACTTAGCTGTCAACATAATAATAATAATAATAAATGTTTTTGAGCAGCAAATCAGAGTATTAGAATGATTTATGAAGGATCATGTGACTGAGTAATGATGGTAAAAACTCAGCTTCGAAATCACAGGAATAAATTCGATTTTAAAATATATTCTAATAGAAAAGTTATTTTAAATAGTAAAAATGATTTAAAATTTTACAGTTTTTGCTGTATTTAAATATTGTGAATGTTTTTACATAGTTTTCATTCTATTACTCTAGTTAACACAATCAAATTTAGTATATTAAAGTATTAAGTCTGTAATTATTTAGCTAATTTGTGTGTATTTTAATGTCTACAACATTCTTTTGTAAAGAGCTTAATTTGTATAGAACCCAGAACATCCCTTTGAATGTTAACAGTATGGCATCACATATTGTGATTGGTAGCTACCACATAGAGAACGCTATTTCATATGTAAACAGCCTGTGACATAAGGCATTACAAAACATCAACAGTTTGGATATTGTTACAATGTTCTGGGCATTTTGTTCTCGAAAACATTCACAGTCTGATGCACTGATGCATCATCTGCTTCATTAATCTCATCATTTGTGACATACACATAAAAAAATGACCCAAAATGCCCTGTTGCATGACATCCGTTCTTCCTCTGTAATCTCATTCCATTAGGATTTCATGCATTTTCTAATAGCTGAGATGGGCTGGTTGTGTCACATACACACACTAACCAGTACAACATTACAGTAATTGCAATTGTCTAAAAAGCAGCGAGGCGGGATCACGAGCTGTGAGTTAATCGTATTCCCGACACAGAGGGCAAGCTTGGTAATCTGCTTTATCTACCAGTCAAGCTCTATTCACTCATTACTGGATTGCCATTCTGTAAAGCAGCTAAGTGCATGGATGAAGCTCTCACTAGCAGCACGACTACAGAGATAATGATGCTCCGCTGTACTCACATGATGAGGTCTCTGCATGAACCGTTTGCTCTGGACATACGAAATAGGCATGAATTATAATAACTTCACATAACATTTAAATAAATGTAATAAAATTAAAAGGATAGTTCACCCAAAAATGAAAATTCTGTCATTAATTACTCAACTTCATGTCATGCAAAACCTGTAAGACCTTTGTTCATCTTCAGAGCACGAATTAAGATATTTTTGATGAAATCCGAGAGCTTTCTGACCTGGAGTAGACAGCAATGCAGCGTCCACATTCAGAGCTCAGAAAGGTAGTAAAGACATAAAATAGTCCATGTGGCATCAGTGGTTCAACCGTAATGTTATGAAGCTACAAGAATACTTTTTGCATGCAAAGAATAACACATTTATTCAGCCCTTTCTTCTCTTCCGTGTCTCTGGAAGATGCACACTGTACATAAAACAGGCTGTCTGAAGATTTTGACAGAGAGGATGACTTGCATTTTTTGCCCAGCATTACTTATTTGAACCAGAATATATAGATGATGAACTAAGAAAGATGGACGTTCTACATCAGCACTACATGTAAGCATCGTGGTACTCTCATGAACATGCGCTGAAGACTGACACGGAGGAGAAGTAATTGTTGAATAAAGTCGTTATTTTTGTTTTCTTTGTGCACAAAAGGTGTTTTCGTAGCTTTATAACATTACGATTGAACCACTAATGTCACATTCACTATTTTAACAATGTCCTTACTGCCTTTCTGGGCCTTGAACGTGTCAGTTGCGTTGCTGTCTATGCAGGGTCAGAAAGCTTTTGGATTTCATCAAAAATATCTTAATTTGTGTTAAAGATGAACAAAGACAAAGATGGCATGAGGGTGAGTAATTCATGACAGATTTTTTTTTTTTGTGTGTGAACTGTCCCTTTAATTTTAAAGATAAATTAATTATAAAATGTGCCTTTATATTTTATTTAAAATATGTAAAAAAAAAAAAAATAATCATTTGTAGCAATAGCCAAAAATTCATTGTATGGGTCAAAATTATCGATTTTTCTTGTATTCCAAAAATCATAAGGATATTAAGTAAAGATCATGTTCCATACAGATATTTGGTAAATTTCCTACTGTAAATATATCAAAAATTAAATTTTGATTAGCAACTTAATTTGGACAACTTTAAAGGCGATTCTCTCAATATTTAGATTTTTTTGCACCCTCAGATTCTCCTAACAAATTATACATCAATGAAAATCTTAATTATTCAGCTTTCAGATGTACTGTATATGTATGTATCAGATGTATAAATCTCAGTTTCAAAAAATGTACCCTTATGACTGGTTTTGTGGTCCATGGTCACATATTAATAATAATAATAAAATAATGATAATAATAATACTGTTAAATAGTGTAGAGAAAACAGGGGTAGTTATCACAAAATATTTTCTGGATTAAAAGTGTTGTGAGCTCTAACCCCAGTCTCGCTTCAAATAATAATAACCATAATAACATTATTATTATTACTACTACTACAAACATGAAGACTGCAAAAGCTATAAAAGTGTCCTGAAGGAGGCAGAGTGGAGACAGGGATGACACATGGAAGAGAAAAAAGGAACATTGTATGTCAACATGACCTCAAAATTGACTCCTCTATGCTTTAACACATATCCATGGTCTTCATGATTCAATGTTGCATGTTACTAATCTATCTAAATATAAATTAATAAATAAATTATAGAAATGATAGAAATATCAAACTTTCTTTGCAATCGTAAGTTCTGTTAAATCAGGTTCCACTTTATTTCTGCTAATTCAATATCCTGTTTTAGCCAAAAATACATCAGATTACGAAATTGGAAAGGATTGCACTTCCACACATCTTATGTTTTAACAACTCTACTTGGTAATCTCACACTTCCTCTCACTTTCTTTTTAACGTACTGTGGAAAACTGTCTCTATATATTTGGTCATAAAACAGAAGATTTCTATGTAACTCATGAGTTTTTGTGTAAAATGATAATGAGTTTTTGATGCAGATCTTAGACACTGTCACACAGACAACACAATGATGCAAGATAAGAGAGAGAGACAGTCATGCATTTCCACCTCCGTACTTTCAGCCCATGCCCTGCTGATATTATCGCAGATATTGTAGAGTAGAGAGAAGGATGTTGGGGGTCTGAGATCACGTTCCCGTCCTTAACTTTACAATTATGAAGACGCAATCTCCACAATTATTATACAGTGGCTTTCTCTTTATAGAGGTTGATTGCTAAAGTCATAGCACATATGACTGTCAAAAGTGAAAAGTGCAGTGTTTTACTAGAGGCCCTGAGGGTTTCACTTGAGAGCCATCTGTTCAAACCTCTTAAACCTCACTATGGATAAAGGTAATGACCCGAGACGCAGACAATCCACTAATTGGCTTTCTTTTGCCTTTTTGTGGGTTTCTGTGTGAACTATCGTAAGTTAGCACAAGGCTCTGTGGTGAGGCTTTTCTGGATATAGTCCACCTTACACAGAGAAAAATGTTTTAATTTTTCAGGGGCCCACATTGGAATTTCTACCAAGCTGTTTCTTGTGGTTTAAAGTTCACTATGATAGAAGTAACGTGCACTTAAAAAAAAAAAGAGGTCATATATTCTGCTTCTTGCATGCAAGACCTTTAGCACACACCATTGAACACACTTTCATAAAGGAGAAATATGATGCAGGTCACATCATGTATATTTAATAGGTTCACCTCAAAGAAGAAGCTTTTATTTCAAAGATTAATGAACTGACTTTAGAAGATTTGAGAAAGTGAGATTTTTCCAGCTCAACCACGACACTTACTCATAACTAACCCATAAATGCTTTTCCTTTGATCATTTAAATTAGGGTTTTATTAAAATCATCAAGGTTATTTTCTTTAGCTGCTTAATCCGCTAATTAAACAAAAATACGATTTTAAGACTATTTTTGTGCCTGCTGCTCAGCAACAGGATTTAGGAGCTATGAAACATCAACCAAAGGCTATGAACTCACAACAGCTCTTAAATCTGCTAGTCCACAACCATTAGAAAACACACAAACACATTCATTATTTACTTCAACAGTCACCAAAAGGGCACTTCATTCCTCCAGCTTAAAGCTTTACAGACACAGGCACTTGGCCATACTCCACTGAGCTTCAACCATGGCCTTCACACCATGATGGCTGTCTGCGACAATTGACCACTGATATGCTGAATCATTCTCTTTGATCTTAAAGAGCCGGTCAGCTCGTTCTAATCAATGGCTGGGTTGTGCTTCACAGGCACACAGTGTTTACTTCTGAGGACTTCATCTGACAAAATGAGCTCATTTGGGATGCCCTGCAGCACCTGAGTCACACAGATTATTTTCGAATATGATGATCATTTAAATGCACATTATTCTCAACATACCATATCCACCTTTTTTTCAAAGCTGAATTAAGCCTATGGGTGATACTTTTAGTTTATTATCCACTATAGGGAAATAATAAGAAGAATAGTGCCTTAAACAGTAAAACTGTTTGCACTACAAACCAGTGTGTTCATTATTAATACATTAAAATAATATGGTAAGACACACCAATTTGCAATAGCAAGCAGCAAAACAAGCTGTTTTGTACAGCTAAAAATAGCTGGATGCAGATGAGACTAAAAGCCAGATTCATCAAATTTACAAATGGCCGTGCCCACTCTTACAGGAAGAAAAAGGTGTAAAGAAGGTTATAAATTCACATATGTGCAATGATTATTGGGTAAATTTTACTCTCCATTTCCAGTGAAGTGAAATATTTATACTGTATATACACTTATTCCCTATAGCTGTTCACAGTGCCCTTTCAAATTAAATATATATGGAATACAATCTCACCTAGGAAGAGTTACTTTGCAGAACACTGTTGAAATATACTTACAGTGTTTCTATAATCACAAAGTTCCTCCTATAAAGGGATAGTTCACCCAAAACTCACCATCATGTCGTTCCAAGACCTTTGTTCATCTTTGCAACACAAATTAAGATATTTTTGATGAAATCCCAGACCTTTCTAACCCTGTTAAGACAGCAATGCAACTGCCATATTCAAGGCCCAGAAAGGTAGTAAGGACATCAATAAAATAGTCCATGTGACATCAGTGGTTTGAAGCTACGAGAATACTTTTTGTGCACAAAGAGAACAAAAAGTATAGACTGTCAGGAAAGGGAAGAAATTGTTGAATAGTCTCACTTTACTATTTTTGTAGCTTCCTAAACTTAAGGTTGAACCTCTAATGTCACACGGACTATTTTAACATTATCCTTGCTACCTTTCTGGGCCTTAAACGTCAGTTACGTTACTGTATTTGCAGGGTCAGAAAGCTCTCGGATTTCATTAAAATATCTTAATTTGTGTTCCAAAGATGAATGAAGGTCTTACGGGTTGGAAACTATCCCTTTAAGACGCTAAATTAAGACTCTTTCTCCACTGAGAGTGTCTGAGGCTGCAATCATTAGAGGAGAACTGTGCTTTACGGTTTTACGTCATGGCAAATATGCAATCTTTTCTTTTTTTAACACACATAACCGCATGTGCCAAGACCTTTGTTCGTCTCCGGAAGACAAATTAAGATATTTTTTTGATGAAATCTCTCTGACCCTCCATAGACAGCAACACAACTTAAATGTTCCCAGGTCAAGAAACGCAGCAAGGACATCAGTAAAATAGTCCATGTGATTCTCGTAGCTTAGTAAAATAAGAATTGAACCCCTGATGTCACATGGACTGTTTTACCAATGTCTTTGCTAGGTTCCTGAACCTGGGAACATTTCAGTTGTTTTGCTGTCTATGCAGAGTCAGAAAACTCGGTAACACTTTACAATAAGGTTCATTAGTTAACATTAGTTAACCACATTAGTTAACATGAACTAATAATGAACTGCACTTATACAGCATTTATTAATCTTTGTTAATGTTAATTTCAACATTTACTAATACATTATTAAAATTTTGTTAACATTAGTAAATGCAGTGTGAACTAACATGAACAAACAATGAACAACTGTATTTCCGTTAACTAACGTTAATAAAGATTAGTAAATACAGTAACAAATGTATTGCTCATGGTTAGTTCATGTTAGTTAATACATTAACTAATGTTTAACTAATGAACCTTATTGTAAAGTGTTACCGAAAACTCTTTAGATATCATCAAAAATATCTCTTTTTTTTTCAAAGATAAATAAAAGTCTTAAGGGTTTGGAACGACATGAGGGTGAGTAATAAATGACAGAATTTTCATTTTTGGGTGAACTACTGTATTTCTTTAATCTTTAAAACAATAAAATGTAAATTTGTTTTAATGCTTTCAATACAAACCTTAATAAATTTGGTAGATTTCTCTAAAAGAAGACTTAAAATTTATTTTTTTTCTCACATGAATGTATCTTGCTTTTAAGATACTGTATTTTTTATTTATTTATTTATTTTTGCAGCGTAATAGTAATCAGGTTGAACTAGAATGGAAATTCATTTGGAGCTACTGTTTGGCCAATAGTTGGTCAGTAATATCAGAGCATTTTCTTGAATACAACTATTCAAGATAATGTCTATAACAGAAGTTAAAACAAATATTAAATCTTTGTGACAGAGTAACGCTAATGTTCCTACCTCTCCCATCATCCATCTCTTTGGTGGTTCTTCCTTTGGCTCCGTGGCTCCAGCTGCTGGTATGTTCGAATCCTCTTCTGGCCCACTCCGGTGCATCCTGTGCCCCATTTTCCTTCATCCACGGTGGTCCAAATCTCCGGGGTGCTCTCCGAGTTTCCTTAAACACCCTTCCTAGGAGCCCGAGAGCATCAGAGGTAGAGCTCCCACCACCTGTGCCACCCCCACCTTCCGAAATAAGTGGGTCACGGCCGCTTCCAGAAGCTCCAGTGGTGGAAGTATCGCTGGAAAAGCCGGAGTGGAGGAAAACAAGACTGCCAGCTGTGAGGTAGAGGAGGATGAATGAGAAAAAGCGCACCGGTTTACGCCGGAAATAGCGGTGAATCTTCAGCAGCGGTCTGGCCATGATGGGCTCTCGAGCCACACGCATTGGCCTTCGATGTTACACAGGAACATATAAAATCAGAGACAGGACCTTTCTAAAATGTTCATTGTCCTTTTGAATCACTAAAACGATTCCAAAAACCAGAAAACAGTACGTTTACCACAGTTCATCTGTAAGGACCTTAAAGTCTGAGGACACTTCCCTAGATTTCCTCTGCAGGAATGTGTCCGTGTGTCCCGTGTCTTTCTACGTCCCCAAAGAGGCAGCGACAGAGGAGAACGGTGCTACCGCAGAGGCCATGTTGTGAAAGACGAGTGGCAGTGAAGACTGAAAGATGATATTGCCGTGACGACGCTTTCACTCCTGTTATCGGACTCTCGCTCTCCTGAGGCCTTGTTTCCCACCAAGCTGTCCGTCAAACAAAAGCAGCGCTGATTCACTTCTGACTCAGCCCTCACTCACAGACTGAAAAACACAAAATGACAGATCCTGAACTAGAAGTAAATACTGATGAGGTGCAAAGAAAAACAGTTTATCTGAAAGCGACTAAGGGTATAGAGTTAAAACTCAATAGCAGGCTGCAGAAGCATTATTCATGAACACCTAAACAATCAAACACAGAAGCAAGACACATTTGGCTCTGTAGAAAGCAGAAATGTGCCAACAGGGGACTGCACCAATTTATGCAACAGCTACACTGAAGACGACAGAAGCTGGTCACATCTTAATTATGTCCGACAGTTGTTCATCTTGAGGGCTTTTGTCTTTTCAAAGATATCTCCACAAGACAAGGCAGCCATTTAAAATTAAAATGTCTTGTGATTTAATTAACATCTTTAGGACATTAAAAGAGTCATTTAAAATGCATGCTCGCCTGTTGATCTCTTATTTTCTTGTGACAAACATTACATCAACATTACATCACTCAGAGATACACAGTGCCAAAAACTCATTAATTTGCTTCAAAGAATGAAACAACCAAAAAAGTGTTTCACTCAGAGGAAATGGAATTGAATCTGTCATCAAGATTTTGTGTCACAATTTTACTTCTTAGCAAAAATACAGTATTTTGATAAACAGAAAAGAAGAACAATTCAATTAAAATGTTCACAGAATATAACCTTAAAATCTATTTTTAAATCCAATTATAAACTTAAAACCTCCCAACATTGTTGTTTTTGATGAATCTACAAAATGTTTAAGGAAATTGCTAAATGAAATTTATGGGGGGAAAAATGACTTAATGTGTACATTTGTGAATTTTGTAAAATCTCTAGAAAAATAAGAAAATAAAACAATCTTGTTATATTAAAAAATAAAAACTTATTTGAGAATCACAACTGCTTAAGATATTAAGTCTTGTATCTTGTATCAAATTTGGAAACTTTTTTGCATCATAAATTTATTTTAATCAAACATAGTCAGGTTTGTATGGAAGGCTGTTTCCGCCAATGAATGAAAAAAAAATGTCATTGTGACTTTTGACCTCACAATTATAAACTCGCAATTCTGAGAAACATTCACAATTCTGAGAAACGAAGTCAGAATTGCGAGATATTAGCTCTTTTTTAACTTTTTTTTTTAAAAACTGTGTTCATATCTCACAATTGTGACTTTCTTTCTGAGTATTGCGAGTGTATATCTTGCAATTCTGACTTTATAACATGCAACTGCAAGTTAAGTCAGAATGGTGAGATATAAACTTGCAATTCTGAGAACATATCAGTCTTTTTTTTCACTTAAAATTTGACTTTATATCTCGCAATTGCAAGTTTATATCTCTCAATTCTGAGAAAAAAAGTAAAAATTGTGACTATATATCTTGCAATTCCAACTTAATAACTTGCAATTGCGAGTATATATCTCACAATTCTGACTTTATAACACATTTACAAGTATATATCTCATAACTGTGAGAAAAAAAAAGTCAGAATTGTGAGATGTAAACTCACAATTGCAAGGAAAAAGTCAGTATTGTGAAATAAAAAGTCGCAATTTTTATTCAGTGGAGGAAACAGGCTTTAATAGGTTTGTGCTTTCCATAGGTTTGTGCTTCATGCAATTGCGTAATACAAACAGAAAAAAGTTATTTCTTGCAATTGTGTTTATATCTCGCAATTCTGAGAAAAAAGTGAGAATTGTGACTTTATATCTCATAATATAAAGTTTATAACACAATTACAAGTTTATATCTCACAATTCTGAGAAAAAAACAATTGTGAGATAAAAAGTCACAATTACCTTTTTTATTTTTCATTCAGTGGCAGAAATGGGCTTCCATAGGTTTGTGCTTACAAATATAAATAATAATAGTAATAATTAAATTCAACTTCATTTAAGATATACTGTCAAAAAGCAAGTCTTATATCTCACACAATTTTGCTTCTTAAATAAATAATCTAGTTTTAGGTATGTTTAGATATTTTTACTAGACAAAAATACTCATTAGAGCTAATTTTCGCAGTGAATAAGCTGTAGCGATAGACAGGATGGAAGTAGTTCATTCCTGTTCTCTCAAAGACCCCAGTGTCTATAGTGGGCAAAAACATTCAGGCAGTGAGTGTTTAAACAAGCAGTCATAATCAGCCTCCTTCCTACGGAATTTTCCGTAGCCAACATCTCACCACAGACTTAACGTGAGCGCGCATGTGAAAGTGTGTGTGTGTTTGGGTATACAACGACCCAATGTCACCGTTACCTGACCCCTGGTCTCCCACCTGCCGCAGTCAGAGCGGAGTCAGGCTGATGTTATCGTGACAACATTCTCAACCAGCAGCACACAGACTTCATTCAGAGCAGATATAGCTCAGTTCCTATAGAGAGGGGAGAAGAGGAGGGAAAGAGAGGGAAAATTAATTTAAATTCATGTTGCACACCAGGGTGTCAAGGATTTCACTTAGTGTAGGCTCTTTATACTTATTTTTTTATTTGCCTTGGGCACATGTTTTTTTAACTCTGTAGACCCAGGCCTTTAAAAGGCCTTGTAAAGTGTATGTGTGTTCAAATGTGTTTTTGTGGTCAAACCCATAGACTGCTTGGAGACATATGGGCGTCTTTTGGTGTGACACAGTAAAGAAGCATTTAAGATTATTTGAAATAAAGACATCAATAAAAACTACTAAACCTACACAACCAGTCAAAAGTTTAATGTTTTTTTAAGAAGTCTCTTCTGCTCACCAAGCCTGTTTTTATTTGACCCAAAGTATAGCAAAAATCTAAAATTAGCAAGTCAAGCAGACCTTTCAAAGTTCACAAAAAAAAAAAAGTCCTGTAAAAATACTAAAAATAGGATAACTATTGCCAAAATGCAATCTGGGCTGTTTTGTTTACTGTAACATGTAACATATATCTAAAAGCATAATTACGACAAACGAGCCGTTTTTGAGATTGACCGTGATTTCGTTTTGTTTTCAATGGGATTACTAAGGGCATAAATTTGAGCGCATTAAAATCGATATTTTTACAACACTAAGAAGGCTCGACACACCATGAAACTTTGCTCGAAGTATCGCCTGGGTCTCTACACATGAACTCGAGCATTGAGAACATTGTTTGTGTACACAGAGTTTACTAAAAAGAAAGTTTTTGAACAACTCACTATTTAAGTTTTTGCTCGCGGCCGTCTTGCCAGTCAAGAGGTGTCGATCTCCGAATGCGAGGATGGATAGCTACTAAAGCATATTTCCATATAAATGCATGGCTAATTCGTTGTTTTGTCGCGAGTGAAAAACAATATTAACCTTCTAGTTGTAAAAAGAGCCTCATGTAAGCCTAATATTTCGTCCTATGGAGTCCATTCATTCGCATTCGGAGATCGACACTTCTTGACTGGCAAGACGGCCGCGAGCGGAAACTCAAACAGTGTAAGTGAGTTGTTCAAAACCTTTCTTTGTAGTAAACTCTGTGTACACAAACAATGTTCTCAATGCTCGAGTTCATGTGTAGAGACCCAGGCGATACTTCGAGCAAAGTGTCATGGTGTGTCGAGCCTTCTTAGTGTTGTAAAAATATCGATTTTGATGCGCTCAAATTTATGCCCCTAGTACTCCCATTCACCGGCCATTGAAAACAAAACGAAATCACAGTCAATCTCAAAAATGGCTCGTTTGTCGTAATTATGCTTTTAGATATATGTTTGCCTCTATAAAAAAAAAAAAAACAGCCCAGGTTGCATTTTGGCAATAGTTATCCTTTAATATTTTATATTAACACTCATCTCTGCACACTTAATAATTTGGAGGACATTCTCAGTGAAGCAGAATATTAAAATGGAAAAAAATGGTTTGACCTCTACTTTAATTAGGCAGAACTGATGGGTATTTTTCACATTCATTCCAAATAAGACTAAAAATGTTCACTCTGAGAGAATCTCGGGCAAACCATGTCAGAATTAATCTTGGTTGCTTGAGTTAAGGGCCATGACCTCAGGTTACAGTCCACAGGCTTTTCCATAAATACACACTCCATTACTGCTAGAGAGGGCAAGCGAAGCCACTGTGCATCAGCATACAGAGAACCACAGTGCCATTATAGACCCTTCCTGCACATGCCCCTTTGTAAATAAAATATACCACCACTCTTGTGGGACCACCCATGCTGTCACTGTCGCATACAGACTGTACACCTTCAACTTTAATTCTATATATACACATTTTTTTAACAATATAAGCAGTATTTACACTACCAGTCAAAAGTTTCTGAACAGTAAGATTTGTAATGTTTTTTTTAAAGAAGTCTGTATTTGATACAAAATACAGCAAAAACAGTAACATTTTGAAATATTTTTACTATTTAAAATAACTGTTTTCTATTTGAATGATTTTAAATATAATTTATTCCTGTGATTTCAAAGCAGATTTTTTTAGCATAATTAATCCAGCCACATGATCCTTCAGAGATCATTCTAATATTTTGATTTGCTTCTCAAAAAACATTTATGTTGAAAACAGCTGAGTAGATTTATGATAAATAGTTTCTTTGATAAATAGAAAGTTCAAAAGAAAAGCATTTATCTGAAATAGAAATATTTTGTAATATTATAAAAGTCTTCATCATTACTTTCTGTCATTTCTTTCACCCTCCCTAAAAAAAAAAAAAAGTATACTGACTTTTGAATGGTATAGCGTATACTGTTATAAAAACTTTTTATTTGAGATAAATTTAGATTTTTGGATCTTTTCATTCATCAAAGAATCCTGAAAACCATGTACTGTTTTAAACATTGATAATAATAATCATTAAAAAAAATTCTTGAACAGCAAATCAGCATGGTTTTTGAAGGATCATGTGACACTGAAGACCAGAAAATTGATGCTGAAAATTTTGCTTTGACCACAGGAATAAATTACATTTCAAATTATAATCAAAGAAAAAAAAGTTATTTTAAATAGTAAAACTATTTTAAAATGTTCCTGCTTTGCTGTACTTTAGATCAAACAAATGCAGACTTTAGAAATATTACTGTTCAAAAACTTTTGAGTCCTGTAATCCTATAATTAATTTTACTTATATGCAATATAACAATGTGAAGTAAGACAGTAATGACAGAACTTGTAGCTTGGTCCAGAAAAAAAAACAAAAAAAAAAAACTTTTTCTTAAAAACTGTTGAACTACTGAAAAATGTAGATAAGTTACTCAGATAAAACATTGATTTCAAACATAAAGGAACAATTTCAGACCAGTGTGTTATTCAAATTCCTTCATGTTCTGGATTAAAGTACTGGCAACAAGTGTAGCATCAGAACTCCCTTGTTTCCCCATCTGACTGATTGAGCAATGTACGTAAGTATTAGAGACTCTGAGGTCAGGTGGGGAAAGTCCATGGACATCTTTTCACACTCTCCACCCAAGCAATTCACACGATGATGAACTGTATGTTGAGGTTTGTTTTCACACGCTGAACTGTCGGAATACATCTGAAAAAACAAACCATAGCCCTCTTTGTGTATGAATCCAGCCCAAAATCGCAAAGACAAACATTCACAGTAAATCAAAGAAACATTGTCTTGAGTGAAACTAAATTTTGATAAAGCAACAACAATGTGTCCGTTTAAGGAAAGCAAATGTTTCTCATCATAAATGATGTAAGTGATTTTCTCCACATGTGAATGTGGTTTGGCTACAATTATGATCCTGTAAAGCATTCCGATGGATTTCAACAAGCTGCCAAGAGATGTGGTTCTGTACTAATGTTACGGGAGAGTGGGAGGAGCATATAGTATTTTGGTGTGCATTTTATTTTCTTTTAACTGGCAATTTTAAAATTTAAATTAAAATTTTAAAATTAGCCATTGCATTGACATAAATAGACACACATGCTGATTACCACTCAAACCAGACTTACAGCAGGACTCGACAACAAGAACTGTCTAATGGAATGGGGTCAGAGTAAACGACACTCGGGACAGATGACGGATTTGTCACTGTTTACTCATCACAAATTTAGCATTTGCATGTGTTTTTAAGCCTTGCCAAATTAAACATTCAAGCAGTTTTTAAATTTGATGTGATCTGGGAAAACCCGTTGGATGTTGTAAAATTCTCTTTTACGTCTTTTTGAACTTGAACAGATATAAAATTACCAGTCTTGGTAGGTATTCTCAAAAACAGTAAATTATGTCTTAAAGGTGCAGTATTTACTATTGACAGCTAGTGGTTGAAATGGGTACTGCAGTCCAAATTCAAAATATTGTTTCTCCTGCCTCCTCCCCTTCAGACGTGATGCTTCGGAGAGTTGTCAAATTGAGGACATGCAATGGGAATGAGGCAATTTACAATGGAAGGCATCAAGCCTTACACTGTAAATTAATGAGCTGATTTACCCTTTAATATGTCTCTGGAGTTAGAGCTTTTTAGGTCATGTACAATCTGTGATCTCTGACCCAGTTCATTTGGTGGCAATGAGAGGAATCCCACAGACCAAACAAAAATGCATTCCGACACAGAATGCACATTTTCAAAGAAGAATAACTGGCTGTAGCATTGTTTTTTCTGAGAAACAACACGTAAACTTCACATGTTTCCTAAGTATCTGCGAATATATCATAATGTTTTTATGCTTTGGTAAAGTAAAAAAAATACATTCAGCACCTTCAAATGGACATAAAGTGTTGAGAAAGAAATCAGATGTGTATTATTATAATGGATCCATGCATTGTGTCTTAAAGGAACACTCCACTTTTTTTGGAAATAGGCTCATTCTCCAACTCCCCCTGAGTTAATAAGTTGAGTTTTACTGTTTTGAAATCCATTCAGCCATTTTCCTGTTCTGGCGATATCACTTTTAGCGTAGCTTAGCATAGATCATTAAATCCTATTAGACCAATTGCATTGCGTTCAAAAATGACCAACGAGTTTCGATATTTGTCCTATTTAAAACTTGACTCTTCTGTAGTTACAGTATATCATGTACTAATACCGGCGGAAAATGTAAAGCTGTGATTTTCTAGGCCGATAAGATTAGGAACTACACTTCCATTCCGGTCTAATAGTCAAGGAAGTTTGCTGGCGTAACATGGCCGCAGCAGGCAGAGTAATATCACGCAGCGCCTGAAATTAGTTCCCAGCTTGGTTAGCATTTGCACATGTGCTGCGTGACATTACTGCGCCTGCTTCGGCCTTATTACGGCAGCAAACTTCCTTGACTATTACGCCGGAATGAAAGTGTAGTTCCTAATCTTATCAGCCTAGAAATTCACAGCTTTACATTTTCCGCCAGTATTAGTACACGAAATAAACTACAGAAGAGTCAAGTTTTAAATAGGACAAATATCGAAACTCGTTGGTCATCTTTAAACGCGATGCTATTGGTCTCAAAGGATTCAATGATCTATGCTAAGCTATGCTAAAAGTGATATCGCCAAAACAGGAAAACGGCTGAATGGATTTCAAAACAGTAAAACTCAACTTATTAACTCAGGGGGAGCTGGAGAATGAGCCTATTTCCAAAAAAAGTGGAGTGTTCCTTTAAGGCGACTACTGTCAGAGTCCTAAATGTTAATCCAAATAAATAAACAAACAAAGAAACTAGAGATAATCCCTCACTGCTTCAGGACTGAATAACTTTTTTGGCTTTAACAAAGATTAATCTATATTTATGCTATGTTATTTTACATTTGACCATTCAATTGTTTGTACAGAAACACATACAATCCTAAAGCATTGTTTAATTTGTACTTTTGTTCTATATTTATTTGTGCTGTTATTTGTCTTTTGGCTGTTTATTTGTTCTTATATTATTACTGTTCACTTGTCTTTAATAGTGTTTGAATTTCATATTTGTTAGGCTAGTAGTTTATACTGTGGTATTGAAATTGGAACTGAAAACTGTAAACTGAATGTAACTGATAGCTAAAATTTTAGTGTCATATGTGACCATGGACCACAAAACCAGTCATAAGGGTAAATGTTTTATACATCATAATCTCAAATCTGAATAAATAAGCTTTCCATTAATGTGTGGTTTGTTAGGATAGGACAATATTTGGCCGAGAAAAATCTGGAATCTGAGGGTGCAGCAAAAAAAATTTTAATATTGAGAAAATTGCCTTTTAAGTTGTACAAATGAAGCTCTAAGCAATGCATATAACTAATCGAAGTTGTGATATATTTACAGTAGGAAATTTACAAAATATCTTCATGGAACATGATCTTTATTTAATATCCTTTATTTAATATAACGAAAAAACAATTATTTTGACCCATACAATTTATTTTGGCTATTGCTACAAATGTACCCATACTACTTGAGACTGGTTTTGTGGTCCAGGGTCACATATAAGCTAATTTTTTAAAATACAAGATAGATAACATGGGTCAAAACAATAAAAACAATGCCCATTTTATTTTTCTACCACAAAAATAAAACAGTTATTGTTTTCATTGTTTTTGGCCAATGAAAATGTTGGCAGGGCAAGTAAAAATTTGAACCACTGGCCCAACCTGGCCTGACTGGGCCAGTAGCCAAAATCTTTAGCACTGAGCCTGCATTTTTCACCTAGTGAATGATAAAACAGGTGAAAAAGGTCCCATAGAATTGCACTGAAAAGTGAAAATACAGTCTTGTGGTTCTCATTTCATTTTCCCCCTATGAAACATTCAAATGACAGCAGGAAATTACGATGAAAATAAACTAAAATAAAGAAAGTGAATAAATAAACAACTACCCATCATAATACTCTACAGAAGCTGATTCTTCTGGCTGGCAAAATTGGTAATTTAGTTTAGACTTTTGTTGTAGTAGAGGTTAAAATTATTCACAGCACATGAAATTGACTTTAGCTGAGTAAAAAGCAGACATTCTCCACTCCCTGCCAACAGTTCAGACAGGACCTCATGTAGTGTGTTAAAAATGACAGCATCAGCATTTCTCCATTAAAGTGCTATGACCCCAGAACCACAGGGGCCCTTCTCTCAGCCTCGCTCTCTCTCTGCCTCCTTATGTTTTCTTTGTTTCTACTCTCTGTTCAGCAGTTATGGCTTTTGCTTCAGGATTAAAGGCTGAATTCCACAGACGCTGTAATGATGTTTACATTAGAATCTACAGGCCCGCAGGCATCCTGCCATGCACCAGCACGTGTCAAACTCAGACTACCACTTACATTTGCCACGAATACCCAAGTGATCCACTTAACATCATCTTGTGTGTATTTAAACTATGCTTTACTGTCACATTTCAACATATCAGACCATAATTTACATACAATATGCCATTTTACATTATTGTGCACTAATATAGCACAGATGCACCATTTCTTCGCCTACACAGGTCAAACTCAGGAAGTGTGCATTTGTCCACTACATTTTGCGCACAGAATAAAAACATCAAAACAATGAAATGTGACCCTGGAGCACAAAACCAGTCATAAGTATATACGTCAAAAATAAATTGTACGGTTCAAAATGATCGTTTTTTCTTTTATGCCAAAAATCATTAGGATATTAAGTAAAGATCATGTTCCGTGAAGATATTTTTTCAATTTCCTACTGTAAAGATATCCAAACTTAATTTTTGATTAGTAATATGCATTGCTAAGAACTCAATATTTTGATACCCTCATATTCCAGATTTTTAAATAGTATCTCGATCAAATATTGTCCTATCCTAACAAACTATACATCAATGGAAAGCTTATTTATTCAGATGATGTATAAATCTCAATTTTAAAAAAACTGACCCTTATGACTGCTTTTGTGGTCCAGGGTCACGTTTATAGCTTATTTTATACAGCATAAAAATAAACACTTTATTTCAGTGTCCGTTGTACACATTAGATATACTTACTATAGTAAAATCAGTAAATTATGCATAATTATCTGCAACTAACCCTGAATCTGATCCTATAGTACTGTTGATAATTAATATTACTCAGTACTTTATAGTGTAAGGACACTGTAAAAAATAATGCTTTTATTGTGTACTGTATTTACCTGCAATATGATTACAATTCGTCAAATCACATTTCTTGATGCTCTAAATTGTAAACTTGTGTTTGATCATGGTTTAGTTTAGCCAAATACAAGTCAGCAGTTAATAGTTTACAATAAACAGCTTAGAAAATGTTAACGTGCCTTTGGCACAGATGTGGACTTGAGTCTACAGATTTTTGAAAGAGTTTTGGAGCTCTTTTACCCTGTATGTTTGAGTCTGACAACATGCGTTTGGTTATGAAACCAGTTTTCTGAACTCAGTTGCCTACTGGCAGTCTGTATACTTTATTTAGGAATGTTTTAACACTTCTCAGAGTCTCTTGGTGTGACCTGCATCTGCAAAATATGTCACAGAAACATACTGGAAAGGACTATTAAACAGTGTGCTAGGAACATATCCCTCCACCCACTTGCCAAGATCAACAGGACAAACATACAGTTTTTAGCCTCATGATGACCTTTCGTGTTAGAAAATAGTGCACAGAAAATTATAGCACTTCTCAGCATGAGTGCACAGTACAAAAAAGTTTTAACACTTATTAGCGTCTCTTGGTGCAAGCTGCATCTGCAAAATATGTCACAGAAACACACTGGAAAGGACTATTAACTAGTCTGTTAGGAACATATCCCTCCGCCCATATCCCAATTTACATCCATGCACTGCACTTAACATCATATCTCTTGACTGGATGTCTTTTTTATGGCTATACCCCGTTTTAGGCACACAAAGCTTGCCTTACCCTGTCGTTTTCATGCCAGCCATTTTAATTAGAGGGATGTCTGATCTCTTAGCATGTGCCTGTTACTGGCTCTTTGCCCAACTGCAATTAATTACTGGTGTGCCTGCTCAAACGATCTGGCAGCCAGATAACAATTTCTCAGTGAGAATCCGCAGGGATTTCCTCTTCTCCATTTGATCCTGCTACTGGGGTTTTTCCACGCCACTTAAGGTCATTTTCCTGGGTGTAGCAGGTGAGAGGAGAAGTGGGGTGTCAGAGCGCTGTGGACAACCTCTTATAGATCTTGACAAGTGTGTCTGACTACAAATAACTGGATAAACATTACATTTTTCCCCAATAAAGTATACAGACTGCTGGTGAGCACCTGAGTTCAGAAAACGTTCATAACAACCAAACACATGCTCTCAGACTTAAAAATCTAGCGTAAAAGTAAAATTCCACATCTGAGAAACCATGTTAATATTCTAACATGCAAGGAAAAAACAGGTAAAACAACAATGTTGGATGATTTTGAAGAGAAAATGAGATTTATTTTCACCCTACCCTGCCTTTTTGAACCTAAATACACAGACAAAGAACTAATGTGACTTTATCAACATGATTACATAATGCATGAAGTTGTGGATGCACATCGCAGAGCTAGTCCAAGATGAGCATTTGTGGTTAAAATGTATATGAATTGTACTTCTTTTAAGAAAATGACTTTTTTGCTATATGACCCTTATTCCCTGCTGAAAAAAACAGCATATGCTGGTTAGGTTTTGATGCTGGGATGCTGGTTTTAGCTGGTTTATGCTGGTCCTTTGCTGGTTTATGCTGGTCATGTTGCTGGTCAAGGACCAGCATAAACCAGCAAAGGACCAGCATAAACCAGCAAATGGCCAGCATAAACCAGCAAAGGACCAGCAAAAGACCAGCATAAACCAGCAAATGGCCAGCATAAACCAGCAAAGGACCAGCAACAGACCAGCATAAACCAGCAAAGGACCAGCATAAGCCAGCTAAAACCAGCATCCCAGCACCAAAACCTACCTAACCAGCATAAGCTGTTTTTTTCAGCAGGGTTCTTTGACTTGGGTTGTGTAGAGCAATTTGAAGGTGCATTTTAACTTCTATTTGGTTTACATAGGCTTATTGGAAATATGTGCATCTATATACATTTCTGCAAAACTGAAAAAAAGTACCTACAGGGTATATGTACGAATCACTGCAGTTTTCATTTGAAATGAACACTAGAGGCAGTAAACCTCCAACAACTTTTATTCCTTTTTCCACAAAGTATAATTTTAATTAATAAAGCCTCATTTTCACACACTTACTTACAGAATATTTAAAACTTCAAAACAATTTTAACATCCTGTGTGATTTGAAAACCGATACTTTTAAGTAGCTCACCCAATACGGCATTGCACTTGAATTATGAAGAGCTCCGATACAAACCCTGTACAGCTATGGTTTGACAAAATAGCTCAAATCAGCATAAAAAAGTTAGCACAGCCTGATCAACAAATGCGTTTTTCTATCACATTTGTATTTGTTAACACTATCGGTTAGGTTTGGGGTTGGGTTTGGTGTAGCTAATATTTCCAACTTGCTAGCGCATTACTTTAGCGACACTACCCAGATATTTGAATTCTGAAAAGCCACAATATGTACCTTAAGCACCTAATAAAACGCAGCAATATGTGCCTATACTAACGTAATGAAAACACGCCACGGTCACATGTTGAATGTGTGTTTTTTAGTGCACCCTCCAGACATTTACCGCAAAATGTGCAATAAGGTATGTAATTACAGTATTGCAGAAATGTATGTAGTGGCACGTATTTCCAATGAGCCTGGGTTGAATTTGAACCTTCAACCCACTGATTCCCATTGAAGACCACTGTATGGAGAAAAATCCTGGCATGTTTTTCTCAAAAAACTTTTTTTTTTATTAAAATGCATGGCAGGAAATTATACATCTCATTATATCATAAAAATAGCCATCTAGCAGGAAATGACATACCGATTGAAACAAAGAAGGTGAAATATATATTCAAAATGCATCAAACCACAAGTGCAAGAGAATATCTGCTGTAATGTATGTCTAATTGTTACTTTTTCTCCATTGTGCTGACACTGAGTAGCTATTTCAATCAATCAGTGTCTCACATCCGCTAATAGTGACTGCACTGCTTCTATGGCCAACACAATAAGAGCACTGGCTTTTATAGTGAAGCTTAAACCGAGGGATTGGAGAGAAGTGCCTCATTGTAATCTTCATAATATTACATAGTCCATTACCCTCAATCCTCATGCTTTTATTCATCTGGGGAAACGGGAGGAGGTAGGGGCAGGCAAAGAGAGAGCCAACAAAAATGGGTTAAAGGTACAGTAATCCCCCACATATATATTGTACAAAAGCCCTGATTTTGTGCATGATATTCTATAGTTATACAGTAGCTGTGCTTTTGCTTGTTTGTCCTTAGTTTACCTCACCAGTCCTCCAATGAAATGTGTGTAAAGTTCACCGAATTGTTCAGAGGCTACAGAGATTGGTTTTTTGTTGTTGTTGTTGTTGTTTTGTGCTTTTCTCATGAATTCACATGAGAAATGTTTTTAATAAATCTTACCAACCCCAAACAAATGGTACTTTGTTTACAGAATGTGATAACGCACGTGTCATGCAAAGTGAACTTTGCCAAGCTATCATAAATCTGATTAGCAAAAAAGGCCTATCAGACTATATTTGATAGCAGATAGACCTTTTGACTTAGCAGGCATCATTTAAGACTGCTGCAGACACAAAAGTTAGGGTATAAATCGAGAAATATTTGACCCATAGCATGATTTCTATGCACCCAAGTAAGAGCTGTCTCTCAAAAATATCTGACCTGAAACTCTCTCAAGCTACTCCAATCAGGATAATGAGCAGCACAGTGGTTTGGGCCATTGAACTGATTAGATGTTTTGCTGTTGTTCTCATTAAACCTCATTTAGTGTATTCAATGAAGCCTCACATAGCATGGATTGGCCTTAAAGATTTTATAACAACTGCCCTGAGGGCAGCTATTTTTTTTTTCAGACTTATTACTGCTATTCATATCAGTCATAAAACACAATTAGCTCCTTAAACAAACATTGTTTTTATTACGGAGATTGATGCTAATCTATGAATCTATGTACTAAGCATGCATATCAATAGATAAGCTAAAGTCAACTCAAGCAGTTACAGTCACGCAGAGTTCGCTACGGCAGTGTTTCCTGTGTCACGTTCGGTCAACAGCGTCATTAATTAACTTACAGGAACAGTCTGTTTTTCCACACTATATGGCCAAGCCGGAAAAACGCTTCACTGATCCTTCCCGAGAGGAGTGTGGCTTTCCCTTCCTGGACGTTGTTTCCCAACTCTGTTGATTTCCTTTTCTTTATAACTCATACAAATTACTCTATTCGTATTTGTCTCTGTTAAAAGCTCACTTGGGAGTAATTACAATATCTGGACTTCATATTCTGAGAATATAAAAATCAAAAACCCTTGGGATACAGCAGTATTCCAAAATCAAAGCCCCACACACAAACACACAAGCTTGACCATCTACTTCAATCTGCCAAACCCTGACCTCTGCATATCTGAGTCAGAGAGGGAGAGGGGCAACAGGCCAGTGATTATTTTTATTTTTGAGCCTGGCCAGAGGAAGGATTTTGTTATCTGACTAATGTCAGTCAAACACCCACCCACACAGACCCACACAGACCCCCAGATCAGAGCCAAGAGCCTTCTGCCTTGAAACAGATCAATCCACAACATAACCCCAGTGTAATCCTGTACGTCTTCAGCTCAACAAAAACAAATCAATGTACAAATCTTGGCTCTAAGTCCTAAATAATTCCACAACAGCCCACTGGCATTTGAAGACTTTTTTTTAGTCTTTTTATTGTGTTTACACACACACACACACACACACACACACACACACACACACACACACACACAGGATTTAATATGTCCCACCCATATTTATCAATACAGCAAAACTAATAATAAAAAACGAATAAATAAATAAATAATAATACAAATACTAAAAGAGAAGCCATTTTCTTATAAATTATTATTGCTGGTATCATGAAACTTATCCACAATGTAAAAATCACATATTATACACCACCAGTCAAAAGTTTTTGAACAGTAAGTTTATGTTTTTAAAGAAGTCTCTTCTTTTTATCAAGCCTGCATTTATTTGATCCAAAGTTTGCAAAATCAGTAAAATTTTGAAATATTTTTACTATTTAAAATAACTGTTTGCTATCTGAATATATTTTAAAATGTAATTTATTCCTGTGATTTCAAAGCTGCTAAAGAAACATTTATTATTATTGTTGAAAACAGCTGAGTATATTTTCTTCGGGTTTCTTTGATTAATAGAAAGTTCAGAAGAACAGCATTTAACTGAAATAGAAATCTTTTGTAACATTATAAATGTCTTTATCATCAATTTTGATCAATTTAAAGCATCCTTGCTAAATGGAAGCTTTAATTTCAAAATTGTAAAAATTTCTTTCCCCCCCAAAAAAAAATACTCATTGCAATAAATAATTAGAAATAATTTGTGCATCAATGTTAATCAAAATAACTTTTAACTTTTACCTTTGAATGGTATTGTATCCAAAATAAACAAGTCGAAAATGACATCTTTACAGTAAACTCATTGTGAGACACTATAATCCTGTCTGCATTTTACTCTTAAAGCCTCTTAGTCTAGACTGATGGAAAACAACAGCAAATCACCTCCTCAAGATAAATATAAAGACAGCTAAGCATTTTCTTACACATTTTTATATACGTCATCAAATCCTACAAAACAGCGAAATTGTACACCATTTGCTGAAGTGATAATTAAGTATGAAACTAAATGTTTCATACAATATTTTGATTTATTAGTCATTACATTAATGTTATTACCTCAAAAGAGAAGCAAATTTAGAATGCTTTCTGTGTGAATGGCGCCTTGTTTTGGCTTGCTGAATGAGTATTTAGGTGTAATACGCTTTATACCAGCTGGAGTTCTAGTTAGAGCTGGGTTAGTCTCATTAGAGCAGTGAGACTGCAGGAAGAACACACAATTTGGCTCTTGATGTGTGTCAGGAGAGCACTGTGTCTCTCAAATCCTTCCAGAGCTGAGAGACTAGGAGCGAGAGACAGAACCGAGAAAACAAATAAAGAAGGTTTTTATCATAGAGTCTGTCAGTGTTAAAGGGATAGCTCACTCAAAAAATTCTGACATAATTTACTCATTTTCATGTTGTTCAAAACCTGACTTTTTTTCATGGAACAAAAAGGAGAAATTCTTAAGTGAATGTACTTATCTTTGTACATGCAGTTACAATGAACAGAAATTAAAGCGATCAAGCTTCAAAATGGCACAAAAGCACCGTTTACTGAAATTAGCTGACATTGCTCTACCATTGACAATTGAGAGAAGTAGCAATCTCCAATTCGTGAACTATTTATTCTTTTTGATGTGATCTTTTCAGTGAACCAATTGATCTGCTTCAGGAATGAAGAAGAAGCATTTCAAGCCTTTCATCAGTACTGAGGCACAGGCCTCTCATCAAAGCAAGTTTCATCATATTTTGATTTTTTTTTTTTTACTGTTGTGGATATATGGCTAAATGATATCTTTTCACACAGCAGGGAGACGTTCATAAATGCACATGCAAATAATTAATCGCTGACAAACAATAGAAGTCATTTGCAGTTAATAGCTCACTGGGAAGGACGATTATAAATCAACTACAATGTACATTTTTATCCATATCCCAGTTGTTGTATGATACTTTTATAGTGCTTTTGAAACCAACTTTGAAGCTTGGATAAGATAGATTCATTTCAGCCATATGAAAAGAGTGACAAGCTCAGTCGTTTTTTTTTTTTTTTGGCACAGAGGAAATAATGTCATACAGGTTTGAAATGACATGAGTAAATGATGATATATATAGTTGAAGTCAAAAGTTTACATACACCTTGCAGAATCTGCAAAATGGTAATTATTTTACCAAAATATGAGGGAACATACAAAATGCATGTTATTTTTTATTTAGTACTGACCTGAGTAAGATATTTCACATATATAGTCCACAAGAGAAAATAATAGTTGAATTTATAAAAATTACCCCATTCAAAAGTTTACATACACTTGATTCTTAATATGGCGTTGTTATATTTTTTGTGGTAATTTTTCATGAGTTCCTTGTTTGTCCTGAACAGTGAAACTGCCCGCTGTTCTTCAGAAAAATCCTCAGGTTTTTTAGCACTAAGGACACCTGAGGTACTCATATGCAAGTATTACAGAAGGTTCAAACACTAACTGATGCTTCAGAAGGAAACACAATGCATTAAGAGCCGGGGGTGAAAACTTTTTGAATTTGAAGATCAGGGTCAATTTAAAGGGTCAATTCTTCTTGGAAACATGTAAGTAACTTCTGTAGCTTCTGAAGGGTAGTACTAAATGAAAAAAAAAAAGATATTTAGGCAAAAAATGTAAATTAATGTAGAAAAATGTACAGATCTTCATTCTGTTCAAAAGTTTTCACCCCCAACTCTTAATGCATCGTTTTTTCTTTCTGACACATCAGTGAGTATTTGAATCTTCTGTAATAGTTGCATATAAGTCCCTCAGTTGTCCTCAGTTTGAAAAGATGGATCTCAAAATCATAGAGTCATTGTTGGAAAGGTTAAAAAAATGCTAAAAAAATAAAAATACTATCACTAAACAAACAGCTGTGGATCATTCAGGTAACAACACAATATTAAGAATTAAGTGTAAACATTTGAACAGGGTAATTTTTATAAATTCAATTATTATTTTCTCTCGTGGACTATATGTAAACCTCTTTTATGTGAAATATCTTATTCAGGTCAGTACTAAATAAAAAATAACATGCATTTGTATGATCCCTTTTATTTTGGTAAAATAATTAAGATTTTGCAGATTCTGCAAGGTGTGTGTAAACTTGACTTCAACTGTAATGGTCATTTTTAAGCAAATTATTTCTTAACAGAGAGGGGGAAACAAAAACAACCACTGCTCGGAGGCTACATGTGGATTGCGTACACACACACAAAAAGCCGTCTGTCAGTGTCAGTGAGATATGCGGTGTAAATGTCCTTGCTGCTGAACGCCTGCATGCAGCACTGAAGTTTCCGTTCTTCCTTTCAGAAACCATTCTGAATATGAATAAAAAATGAGCTGAGAGCACAGGAGAAAAAGAGACTGAGAAAGAGGGCGAGAACAAGACAAAGAGCTGGTGAGTCTTGAGAGAGTGGGCGGAAGATAAATTGCAGAAGTAGGGTGAACTATGAGAAGAACGGAAGAACACATACGGGAGGGGGGAACAAGGAGAAAGGTGCCTGCATGAGAAAGAAATGACTGCAGGTTCCTTTGAGAGATGTGGCAGAGAGACTTGTTGTTGCTAAGATGCTATATATACAAAAAATTCTGCTGTGGAAATGTATTAATACATTAGCCGTGGGAGAGGCAAACCTCAAATGTCTAATGAAGTTCACACTTCCTCTGCTTCAACACTATTAGCAAGCTTCTCCCATGATGCTTCAACAGACATGAGTTGAAATAAATATTCAATCAACATTTCTTTTAGAGGTGGTTTACATGACTTATTAATGAAACACAAAAATGGCTTCAAGTATAAGTATCTACCTATATTATCTAACTTGACCGTCACCGCAAATTCAAGTTCAGATGATGTAGAAGACCTGACGGATGCCATTTTGACTGATTATGTGTTCTTTATACTGTTGTATGCTTATTCAGCAGGTTTATTCAACAGTGGTGAAATGGTAAGATTCCTTTGTTGACAGAATAATCGCACATCACAATTGTTTTTACCCATTACGTCACTAAAAGCCAGACCCCCCACCTGACATGCAGGAATAGCTGTTGACATTCCTAATGTGCCTGACAGCATTGTTTAAGCTCTTCTCTTTGGCAGGAGCAAAGTGCTTGATGATTTGTCCAAAGTAAATGCATTCTACTGCGATATGAGAAATACCTCATACCAGTGGAAACTGAGACTGACTCTTTAGACCACAGACACACTGCCACCACAGAGGTTTACATTTTTTGTAGTCTCAATAGTGTAAATCTAGAATCCTGTTGTATATAACTCTGTGTTAATAATGTTAAACAGTGCGCTACTGACTGTTGTTTGTATATGGTAACTTAGGATGAAACAATTCCTGACTGCAGGATGTGCTGTGCAGGATGAATTAACCAAAAAATTCTACAAAATACTAAAGGGATAGTTCAACCAAAAATGTAAATTCTGTTATTAACTACTCACTCTCATGTTGTTCCAAACACATAAGACTTTTGTTCATCTTTAATTAAAATTAAGATATTTCTGATGAAATCTGAGAGCTTTCTGACCCTGCATAGACAGCAATTACGCAACTACCATGTTCAAGGTCCAGAAAGGTAGAAAGGATATTGTTAAAATAGTCCATGTGGCCTTGAATGTGTCAGTTGAGTTGCTGTCTACACAGGGTCAGAAGGCTCTTGGATTTCATCAAAAACATCTTAATTTGTGTTCCAAAGATGAACCGAGATGAATGAGCACAAGAGACTTCTTGTGGTAAGAAAAATCTTACCAACCCCAAACATATGAACAGTACAACTTGAGAAGTTGCCTGTTAAAATCTTCCACGTCTTTTTAAAACAAACCAATCAAAATAACAGATGCCACTACTGTATATATTTATATTGGTGATGTGTTTAGTTACCAGGGTTGGGCAAAATTCAGAACTGAAGAATTAGCTCCATTTCAATTCATGAGTTTGAATTTGAATTGAATTAGCCACACTCCACAGTAAGCAGAATTTGAATAACGGAAAGAAATTCAGTAGATTTTTTTTTTACAAGAAATTTAACAGAGGGAAAGCATTCTAGAAAATGAAGTGTTCTTCCACCCTGGTTCACCAAAAGTTGATTAAATGATGAATTGTACAGTTGAAGTCAAAAGTTTACATACACCTTACAGAACGTGCAAAATGTTAATTATTTTACCAAAATAAGAGGGAACATAGAAAATGTTTTTTTTTTATTCAGTATTGACCTGAATAAGATATTTCACAGAAAAGATGTTTACAAATAGAGAAAATAACAGTTGAATTTATAAAAATGACCCTGTTCAAAAGTTTACATACACTTGAATATTATTACTGTGTTGTTACCTGAATGATCCACAGCTTTTTTTTTTTTTTCTTTGGTTTACAGATCATGTTTAAGAGCCAGAGGATGGAAACTTTTTAATTTGATATTTAGGCAAAATAAGAAAAATGTACACATCTTCATTCTTTTTAAAAGTTTACACCCCTGGCTTCCATCTGAAGCATCAGTAAGTGTTTGAACCTTCTGTAATAGTTGCATATGAGTCCCTCGGTTGAAAAGACGGATCTTAAAATCATACAGTTATTGTTGGAAAGGGCTCAAATACACAAAAATGCTGAAAAACCAAAGAAGTTGTGAGACCTGAAGGATTTTTCTGAAGAACAGCAGGCAGTTTAACGGTTTAGGACAAACAATGGACTCCTTAACATCTATCACTAAACAGCTGTGGATCATTCAGGTAACAACACCGCATTAAGAATCAAAGGGATGTAAACTTTTGAACTGGGTCATTTTTATAAATTCAACTATTATTTTCTCTTGTGGGCTATATTTAAATGTCTTTCATGTGAAATATCTTAATAAAGTCAGTTTTAAATAAAATATAACATGCATTTTGTATGATCCCTCTTATTTACTTAAAATAATTAACATTTTGCAGATTCTGCAAGATGTAGACGTTTGACTTTAATTGTATATTCTATCCTCAATCCTTCAAACTTCAGTTTTTCAAAACTGTCAAACTAGGCTGTGTCAATCTTGCATTCAAACATTGCTTAGGTAAAAAAAGATTTTATTTATTTGAATTCTACTTCCATACAGTACATTTAAATGGCAAATCTGCAAACTGTTTCCAATCTCAATTCAATTTCAGGAACACAATTAGAATTTTAAACGTATTCTTGATTCTAAATGGAACACAAACCTGTTGACTGCCTTTTTGGACTTCATTGGAACAGCGGGCATTCAGATAAGAGATACGTAGCACTCGTCTGGGACAGCAATGCGTAGCTCAGGCAACACCACTGCCTAAAGGGAAAGAAGCAACATTGTTACATACTTACAGACTTGTGAAGTGAGGATTCACAGCAAAATCTCAGATATCTTACTACAGCCACTACTTTCATCAAACGTGTAGAGTGAGATCACACCATTCACAGATCTTAAGGGAGGCCAAGATAAAAGACAAGTCCTCTAAAAAAGGTCTTACAAGCTCTCGTTGACAGCATTTCAAAACAAAAGTGAATCTGTAGTGTACATAAGCAGAATTCATGTTAGCTCAGCAAAACAAGTCAAAGCATTCTTGCTTATGTATGCAAATTACTGTAACATTCATAAAGCAAAAATGCACCGAAGTGTTTTCTGTTGTCCACATTTAGAGCAACCTCCCAACAGTGCTCTTACTCTCAGTCTAAATTACATTCGGTTAACAGGGTTGATTATTTTCAGTGTGCCTGGTTGTTTTAGTTTGGATTTGATCCTGCTCCATTAGCAGGTGATTACCGGGTGTATAATGAGTGCATTAATAAAACAGACACAGCGTATGGAAAAAAACAAAGTAGTAAAAACAGCAACAGTCTGTTTATCTTTCCCGCTCAGTCCCACTGATCATCTCCCTCAGAGTGCATTAATTACTCCAGAATAGGAATTAATTTTAAGGAATTAAGCATAATACGGCTAAATTCCGTATGATCAGGAAAGCTGTGTGCGCATTACTGTACAAGCGGATTTTACCATCCTTCCCGTCTCATTTATTTCCTTCTGTTCCCTCCATAGCATTCTATTGTTACACGTAATGTGCTCCACACTATTCTATTTCATTCCATTATACAGAGTGCCATTCCTAGCCATTTAAGTCCATTCATTTTCATTCTGTTCTATTCCATTCCATTGGTGAAAGTTGATATCACATTGCCACCATTGTGGCTGGTAACTGCATCCAACATCCTGATTGGATTGAAAGTGGGAGTGAACACTGGCAGGACCCCAGAGTCTGATGGCCCTGTGTACGGCCACCCTCTCAGGTTCACACACACCCACAAAGGCCGTCCTTTGAGCCAACGGTGAGTTCACCATCGAACAAGCTCAGGTCTGCCATTCCCAGTGGGTAATTATTGCTTGCTGCAAACCTACCAACACACTGAATGTTATCTCAAGACCACTTTTAAGTCCCTATTATTTGCTTTCTCTCTCCCTTTCAGGGGCATCTTTCTCAGGGTCCTCTGTGTCTCTCACACACAATCAGTTCTTCATTATCCCGGGTCACATTCAGTAACTGGTCTACCCTTCAGTAAAGAGACTGAAAAATAAGGTGAGATGGCTGCTTTACTCTTGTGAAGGATATCTGATTAAACAGGTTGTATCAATGGCTTATACCTAACTGAATTAGTGACTGAATTTACAGATTTTAATTAATCAAATTCCTACAAAACATACCTTCTACAACTTTTTATGTTGCCTCATATTGGCTACTCCATAACTGTCTTTTTCGGACAAGTACTCTACTGCCTTCCTCTACTTTTCAACTCTCTCTGGAAAAATGACACTTTCTCCTCCATTTGCTAAACCACATGGACCATTGCAGATCATTACCAAATACCAAGTGTCCAAGGCCCCTTGAGGCATAAGAAGACCATGGAAGCTGTCTGCATTAGTCAGGCCTCCATCATGAAGAGCACACCAAAAGACTGACCTTGAAAAATGGCCAGAACACCATTAGTGCACCATTATAAATCTCTAACTGTCAGCAGCCAGCCTCTTTATCTTGGTTATGTGTGATGAAGTCAAAAAGCCTATAATTAGCCTGGCCAAGGTCCCATTAATTCCACTTTGAAGTTTATGGACCACAATACATAGCTTGTTTTGACTTCTGTAATTTCTATATTAACTATATAGTGATATATACACTACCAGTCAAAAGCTTTGGACAGTAAGGGTTTTAACATTTTTTAAAGAAGTCTCTTCTGCTCACCAAGTCTGCATTTATTTGATCCAAAGTACAGCAAAAACAGTAAAATTTTGAAATATTTTACTATTTGAAAATAACTGTTTTGTATTAGAATATATTTTAAAATTTAATTTATTCCACTGATTTTAAAGCTGATTTTTTAGCATCATTACTCCAGTCACATAATTCTTCAGAAATAATTTTAATATTCTGATTTGCAGCTCAAATGTTTATTATTATTATTATTATTATTATTATTATTATAAATAGCCGAGTAGATTTTTTTAGGTTTCTTTGATAAATAGAAAGTTCAAAAGAACAGCATTTATCTGAAATAGAAATCTTTTGTAACATTATAAATGTCTTTATCATCACTTTTAAACAAATTAAAACATCCTTGCTAAATAAAAATAAAAAGCATTTTTAATAGTAAAAATATTTCACAATATTTTTGCTTTTGCTGTATTTTGGATCAAATAAATGCAGGCTTGGTAAACCGAAGAGACTTCTTTAAAAAACATTAAAAAACAAAGACTGGTAGTGTACCATTGCGTTTAAATAAAATGACTGAAAACAATGTCTTGATCACACTGCCCACCCCTAGATCTTTACAGGCTCCCATTAATTATATTTTGGACATTATAAACCACTAGGGGCTTATTTTCCTCATTTTGTCTTTTGCAAGTCCCTCTATAATGGGATACACACCATTAAGTTTATGTAAAATGACTAATAACATGATATATTGGTCCTAGACCTTCATATAGCCTTTTTCAAAGTTTCACTTCAGATCACTAAGACAATCTGTCCTCGATTATGATCTTAAAAGGCCAGATTCTCAGACTCCCCACAGAGAGCTTTAACATGGTCATTAATCAACTGACCTACAGTTCATCTTCCATGCAGTGAAAAAAAATTAGTCATGGCTCAGAGCTGCGAAAAGTTGACAAAACTTAGACTCAGAAGCATCTGGAGGCCAGCTTTCAAACATTCCCTGTTCACACCTTCACAAGAACACACAACTCCAGACTGCACCCTGTAGTTAATTCCAACAGGGACATGGAAGTTCTTATGTATCAATCACTGGGGATTTAAAAAACATCTGGCCATGCTTTTTAAATGTAGTGTTTTGAAACAGAAGCTAAGTTGCAAATCATTAGAATAACTGGCCAGATTGCCAAGTGATTGATTTATTAATGACATCATTACTGCAAAAAATAAACCTCAATGACTGGTAAGTGATCAGGACATGACAAGAGACCAATGTTTACTATGAGAGATATGAAAAAAGCACATCTTTGCAAGAAATTAGTTTGCAGGGACAACTGTCAATTTTATATAATAATGTAAAGTAGTTTTGATAATTTTACAAATCTCCATTAATTTAGAACACAAACACAAAAAAGAAAGAAAAAGAAAGAAATATAGCTCTGTTCTCTCATATCCTACCACCTGTCCAAACAGCGATTACTTGAGTATTATTTACTGAAAAAGCTCAGTGTTGCTGATAATCCGGGACTAAGCTGAAAATCTGGCTGAGATGTATACGGCTGCTCTGCAGTCAACCCATTCTTTAGGCTTTCCTTGTAACAGATCAAAAAAGCTCAATAGATTATCCTTTCTCCATGGATAAAGAGAGATATAGAGGAAATATGATCATAAAGTCTTTCATTTGTTGATATATAAAGGCTTTTAGAATGACTGAGAACAGCATGTTTAGTGTGGTGAACATCTCTAGGTTATGGTGAAGAGTGTAAAATTACATTACTAGCATCAATTGCAAAAAAAAGTGATTGTTTTCAAACAGGTTTCTCAAACACTTCTCCATCTGATCATTGGTCAAGCAAAGCATTAGCCCCGCCCCAAACTCACACCATTGGTTAAGCCCATGTTGCTATGCTGGGCTAGTCAGGATGCTCAAACAAACAAAACACTTTTTGAGGCAAATGCTTATCTTTGTCTCTGCGTGGAGTACATTGGTAAAATAACACTCTTTCTGGAGTTTCTGAATATCCAGATAACTCAATCATTGCTATAAGACCCAGCGTTTCATTGAGCAAAGGGTAAAGCTGCTGAATTTTTCATCTAAAACCCATTTTCTAAGCCAAGCATTAACAACAGATTTACGTATATGCTGGCATGACTGCACATCCTCCGACAGCCCAGGCATCTTAAATGCAAACATTACTTACTGCAATTCAAGAGTTCAACTCAAAGAGCTTTAGTGTGATCTTTCACAGAATGATTTCATCTCACACTGATGCTGAGAGTCAGCGACTGGTCAAGCAGAGAATGGGGAAGATCAAAGAAAGATATTATGCATAAAGCTTTCATACAAAAAAAAAAAAAAAAAAAAAGATTTAAAAGCTGCACAGCCCTTCCCTTAATCTTTGAAGATACATGAAATACAATATTTGAAGGTATCGATGGGGTCAAACATGTAGCCAACAATTCAAGCTTGATTCCAAAAGCATCATATGCCTTTTCCTAAGAGTAGACAACTTATTTGCAATGCCTTAGATGCCTAATTTTATATAAATATTAAATAAATTTAATTAATCACAAAACTATATAATTCAATAGCAAAAAGGCTATGAGGTAAGTTTTAGAATAGACCATATGTTTTGCTATCCCATGCAAGAAAATCTCAAGAAACGTCTTCAGGACATGCACATTTGTATGCAGGCCAAGACACAAATCTGAAGCATTGCAATCAACTTCAGCTCTGCCAAGGTCACAAAGAGAGTTCAGCAACAGACAGTACGTCTTCAACTCATACAGTACACTCAGCACACTGATAACAGGAAATTAAAAGTAAAATGATAAATACAGTGCAATAAAAGCAATAAAGGATAAATCAAGGAGAAACATTTGCAGTATTGCAGAGCTCAGGGGACCAACTGTTAAAAAAACAAGATATATTCTCTTTTATTATCCATGTAATTTTATTCAGAGACTTGCTGTTGGAAAGCAAACTCTGTTAGGAACCTAATGGGATTGTAGCACTGTTTATACTTTATTGTACCTACTATTAACATTAGTCCGGGTGACACGATTACAAGTGGCCAGTGCTAAATACATGTGTAAACACAGTCCAAAACTGTGTCAGTGTTGATGTTGCTGATGTTGTCAGTCCTGTGAATTTATTTCTTTAATCTTTACCTTTTTAAAGGTGACATATCAGAAAAATCTGACTTTTTCTGTGTTTAAGTGCTATAATCAGGTCCCCAGTGCATCTGCCAACCCAGAAAATGTGAAAAAAGGCCAACACACTAACTCTGTTTTGGTATGCCTATTTCTGGAAGGATGTAAAAAATGAGCTGGTCAGATTTCGCTACCCTGTGACGTAAGAAGGGGATCTTATTTTAATATTACCGCCTCTTAATCGGCAAATTTCCACCCACAGCGCCGTTATTTTGGTTTCGCAAGCGACAACGGTGTACCAGTTCTAACGCCATGGCAAAAGTTCGAACAAAGCATGCTAACTGTTCTGTCGTTGGCTGCACAGATGAGTACAGAACACTATTTACAGTCCTAGTCTCGGAGGAGACAAGAGAGCAGAGGATTTATTGATGTATTTACTGTGTTTTACACTGATCTAATATAAACATGCAATTTCTTTCCCAGGTGTTTACCTTCACAGACATAACTGACTTTTATTGTAACTCACGTGTGTTTTTAACATAAACTTGTGTGTATTTGATAGTTTAAGTGCAATAAGACATGAAAGAGAAGTTTAGTACATAGTTTAGTACTCACATGCCATGTGACAGCCGCTTTCTGTTTGTGTGCTGATGTTTTTAGCAATCTAAGGTACGAGCTGCAAAGGCACAGTTCTATTCTGGAAAAGGGGACGGGGAGCAGCAGCTCGTTTGCATTTAAAGAGACATGCACGAAAACAGTGCGTTTCTGCTTTTACTTAAAATAGCCATTTTCAAAATGTTATAATAAATGATCTGTGGGCTATTTTGAGCTGAAACTTCACAGACACATTCTGGGGACACCTGAGACTTAAAAATGGGCATAATAGTCTCCTTTAAGACAAAACGTATAGAAAACTCTGACGTCTATACATGAAATACCATTATTTATAATTTGTCCAACTTGTACTGTAAACAATATAACATTATGGTAAATAATAACAATAAAAAAAAAGAAAAATGGGGCGTGAATTCTGTTTGTCCCAGATCTTGCAGAGACACACTAGTATGTTGTAGCTCTGTCTGTTCCACATTTGGCTGCAGACACATGGAAAAAGTTCAATATGACATCCAATGTGCACTCAGCAATTACAACCCCCAGGAAAAAGTAAATCGATTTTCTCTACTGGATTGTTGAACTCTGGTTTGGTTCTTACCTAACTGTGCAACAGCAGAGATTTGACACTTTCAGGCCAGATTTACCAGTTGATTTCTGAGGAGTAGAGCAGAACTGAATAATTTATTTCTGAATAGTGGTTCAGTGCTGAACAGGCAATAACAGCAACAGCAGTCCATCACAAATTAAAGTAAAATGTTGCATTGTCATATTTAACCCCCTGGTCACATTAGACTGAAAAAAATATATATTTTGCAGTCAAAAAAGGCTGATATATAGGAAATGAAAGGATTTTTTTTGTTGCCTATATCAGAATGGGATGACTCTTGGTCACTTTGGCGCATTAGCTATTTGAACACACACAAACACAAAGCATGATTTGGATTGCTAAAGGGTTGAAAGATAAAAATCAACACTTTAAAAATTACCAACATTAATGGAAAATATGGAAAAACAGCTCATAGAAGTTGTTGGAATATTACAGCGTCAAAATTCTAAATAATATTCAACTGAGGAAAGACATGTAAAAAGTTCAGTCGTTTTTGACCACAAAGAAAACAAGTGTGACCACAAATGAAGAGGCCCAGAGGGTTGATCAGTGATCAAAGTCTGAATTCTAAATACATATTAGATTTTAATTGACTGCTTTAAATTAAATTAAGTGCCCTTGATTAATTAAGTGTACCTGAGGCTGAGACAAAACCTGAAAAGTATTTAAACATGACATGAGATTGCATATCAATCTAAAAGTCAAAGTACGAAATGCAAATAACAGACAAATCTTTTTAAGAGTAATTTAAGTATGAAATACTGAAATCCTGGGGGGGGGGGGGTTCTGTACTGTAATACTGTAATAGTATTGATGATTTTTGACTGTTTTACATTCTCGTCAAAGTGCAGGTTCTAAATAGAACCAATCATGGATAAAAATGAAGTGTTCTAGTTTGAAAATAGAGCACCCAGTTTATGACAGAAGGTCTTAGAGTACATCACTCATCTAGTCATTGAAATGACACATGCAAACATCAAATATGTCCTAAAGACTCTGTAAATCTGGCACTTTGTGTCCGATAACAAGTCACATGGAATGTAGCCTCTGATCAGAGGAGTTTCATACCTCCCAGATACACAGACTAATTAATCTCACACCCCACTGATCAAATAAAAAATAACAGCCTGGAGCACTGAATCTATGACAAACACAACAGATTAACACGACACAGCCTTGCAGCTGGTCAGTTATGTAAAAAATAACATACTAAATTGTAATCTACTAATCTATTATGGAAATTCTAATATTCCAAAACAGCATTACTATTGAAATTCACAGGGAACGAGCTCACGTAGGGCACTGATGTGTTTGTCCTCTTATGCAAACTAAAATCGCCCCCAGCTGTTTGAAGGTTCATGTCGGCTTCATTACTGCTGTGTTTTATCTTTGCTGGTTTGATTTGGCACTGCTTGAGAGCATGAAAAAGATCTCTTTAAACAACAGTCTGAAATCTGAATAGAAAACGCATTCCAGAAATGACACATTAACAGGAGTTTGATTAAATTACAGATGTGTTTAGCACTTAAAGGGCACTGGGAAGAGGCTGAGAGAAAGGAGAACCATCTTTCATTGCAGAGAAAACAAAGATAAATCAATGTTCTCACAGAATCTTGGAATATGTGGATGGTTGGAGGCTGTGAAGAGGACCACTCACTATAGCAACTGCATCTCAGTGACAGAATGAAGAGAATCATAAAACACACACTGTGCTGCCAATTTGCAGAGAGCTTTAGAGACAGTAGCGAGTTATTAAACCTTGTTACAAGTCAAGCCTTACACAACTGCTTTCAAATTAGTTACAGACACACGCAAGACTTTCAGACGCTTGTAAATGTGAAAGGACCCACTTGCTTTTGTAGTTGAGAACTCTCTGCGTTTGGAAGTTCTGTTTGATGTGCAAAACTGGCTCTTGAGAATATTTAACACCAGTATTAGGGTCATGAGACACAAAGAGTCCAACTCCTTTTGAACAATCCACAGCTTTAGAGTCCCTGATGATAAAGGAATTTCTTCAACATGAGCAGTGGAGATCATGCAAAGCAGAACTGCTGTCAAAACACTGATCCTGTTACAGCAACAAAGACTTATGTCATTATGAATAAACACATTTACATAACCACAACAGTGCAACTAAGTCAGGTAGAGTGTCAGATAGGACTGTGTCGAAGGACAAAGAACAAAAGACATGTAGTTTTCCTTTGAAACATGAGTTTACAAACTGTGAAATATCTCTAAGCTCTGATATATGTGACCCTGAATCACAAACCCAGTCATAAGGGTCAGTTTTTTTTAAAAATTGAAATGTATACATCATCTGAAAGCTGAATAAATAAGCTTTCCACTGCACTGATGTACGGTTTGTTAGGATAGGACAATGTTTGCCTGAGATACAACTATTTGAAAATCTGGAATCTCAGGGTGCAAAAAATCTAAATATTGAGAAAATCACCTCTAAAATGAAGTTCTTAGCAATGCATATTTCTAATCAAAAATCAAGTTTTGATACATTTATGGTAGGAAATTTACAGAAGATCCTTTCTTTAATATCCTAAAGATTTTTGGCATTACATTTTTTTTTAAAATAATTTTAACCCATACAATGTAATTTTGGCTATTGCTACAAATATACCAGTGTTACTTAAGACTAAGGTTTTGTGGTCCAGGGTCACACATGCTAATAGTTGGTGAACATGCTCCCAATTAACCCAGCCTATGCCATATTTTAAAGTGAAATAATCTAATAAACCAGATCTAAATTAGAGACAACATTTTTACATGATCAAAAAACGTCAATTTTAAAATACTTCGTAAATCAGTCATCAGTTGATACACCAGGCTTGTGCAGTTTATCGGAAACCATTATGCCAAAAACTGCAATACTGGGGCTGTTAAGTGATTATATGCAAATGTTTTGAAAATGCCCTTATATACCAGTTCTTTGAAACTATAGCTACAAAATCATTTCAATAATATTTTACAATAAGGTTCAATATGCCGACATAAGTTAACTACACTAGTTAACATGAACTAACAATAAAAAAAACTTCTAAAGCTGAATTTTTAATCTTTCGATCAATATTTACTAATACATTATTAAAACCAAATGTTGTATCTGTTAATAGTATTTAATGGACCTGAGCTGACATAAACAAATAATGAATATTAACTAACATTAAAAAAGATTAATAAATACTGTAACAAATGTAATGCTCATTGCTAGTTCATGTTAGTTAGTAAAAATAGTCATTCGTTGCTTGTTCATGTTAGTTCACAGGGCATTAACTAATGTTAACAAACACAATTTGTGATTTTAATGCAGTAAATGTTGAAATTATCATTAACTAAGATTAATAAATGTTTTAGAAGTATTGTTCTTTCTTAGTTTATGTTAACTAATATAGTTAACTAATATTAACTGATGAACCTTATTGTAAACTGTTACTGTAAAGTGTTACCAAAACCTTCACTTAATTTACAGCAAAATGTTTTATTGGCTTGTATTATTTGACGCATTGTATGTATTTAATACATCTGTATAAAAAAGTGTACTGTGTAAATACTTTATTTAATTTGCTTTGTATATTTAAAAAATAAGCAATACAAATCCAACATGCTAGATGGATATAACACATCTGGGTAGTTGCAGGACATGTCAGTATCCTGTAGTGTGACTTGCTATACTCCATCTAAAACAATATTTTTCTAATTCTTGTATATTATGCACACAGTTGTAATAGCTCCAGTAAAACAAAGCCTGGTTAAATGAACTTGTTACCATTTACAGCATCTAAAATACGCACTCTCACGATTTTTTGGTTTCATGTTAAATTGCGATTTTCTCAGACATATAAGTTAACGGTGCAACATAGCCCACACATTAACTCTGTAGAGGCTGACTCAAAATCACTTTGCCCCTAAAACGTCTGAAGGCATTATAAACTTGCATATTGACGGCTTACCTGACTGTAAGTTCTTTCCAGAAGCCTTGAAGTGAGCAGGGCAGAAACTACGGAATCACTTGCACCCGTTCGCATTCAAATGCTCAGTGTGTCTCTTCCACTGGGGTAATCGATCGAACAACGGGGCGCCTGGAGGCGCACACAATGAATACGTCTGCGAATGATTGTCTGGTTGATTATTTGCTCAGTGATCAGCGTGGTTTTCCATGCCTGGCTGAGTTTTCCTATCCCAGTTATTCCCGATCACAGATGCCGCAGAATCCGCACGCGCTGCCTTTTACATCGTCGCGCGCTCAGAGCCGCAAGCGCGCACCCAGAACGCGGCCACATAGTACCTGCTACTCGCCTCCTCTTCTTAACGGGCGGTGAATCAGGTCAGAGAGGAGGTGTCCTGTTTTTTATAATGTTGTCAGGAGACCTGCCTGTCTCTTCTTTCCTCGCGTTTACGGCGCGTGTCTCACATCCCTGCGAGTCGCAGCAACAGCAGCAGCCGCGCGTCAGATCGCGCTCCGCACAGCCCGACAGCACTGCCTAGAGTTCTCACACAGACACAGCACGACACATATTATTAAATAAATAAACCGAGATGATATGAATAAAACTGGACTGCTCGAACAGTACAATTTGCTCTCTTTTGTAATAACACTGTGGCAAAAAGTCAAAAATACTTTTTTGTCACATAGCTGGAAGGCTATGTTTTTGTCTGATAGCTACAAATTACATTACATTAATTAACTGAATGGTTCTGGGTTATTCGTTTAATCGCGTAGTCGCTATAACCTTAACTTTTCGTAAATGTGCGGTTGTGTGTTGCTGTGTTTGAGAGACAGACATTACGAGACTTATTTCATAAATCAAAAAATCGCTTACTTCAAGGATTAAGCACTTGAAGCACGAATAAAGTGTTTTCCCAATGCATCATCAATCGGCCATATTGGTGGCACAATGCTACTGAATCAAACGAAACTAGCATATTTTGATAATTATTGCTGCTGAAAATGGTCAATTATTGTCATGTTTTGGGCTGTACTACTCGGTCGGAGTGGGAAAATTTTGAGTAATACAGACTGCCAAAAGTTATAACAAATCAAAGAGAAGAGTTCAAAAAACTGAAGAAACAAAAGGCGTTTGTGGTTGGCCAAACTGAACCAGGATTTCCATGGCAAGAATCTTCACAACATTCATGTTTGTTCTTATCATTTCCAGTCAGGTAGGTGAAATATTAGGCTAATATCGCAATTTAATAGAGCTTGTGCGTATCTTTACCACCTATTAACTTTAGTTTGTCAAAACTTTGGACCCTTTTTTACTAAGTCCTTCTCTATATGATTTAGCAGCTTCCACACATTTTTTCCCATGGTTTAGACTGCAACAATTCGCAGGACAACGTATTCAGTAGTACATCAACCGTGCAATCAATGCTGTTGTTTACATACACAAGTATTGCCAATATGGCTGCGCATCTGGATAACTGACCAAACCATGATGTAAGTGTAAACCCTCTAAACCCCCTAAAAGCTGATCAGAAACTACATAAGTATTAAATTTTTCTCTACTTTGTTTTTTTTTTTCTCGACATTCACATACTGTTACCAACAGTTGCATCACTCGTGTCTAGGCATGGGATGATAACCGGTTTCAAGGTTTACCGCGGTTTGAAAAAGTCACGGTTTCAAAACCGGAAACAAAAAAAGTTATACCGTTCCTACGATATGCGCATTTTCTGTGTCAAAGTGAAAGCGCAGGACTCCCTACTAGGTTGTGTGTGTGAGTCCCTGCAGAGAAAACAATGCAGCCCCTCCCCCACCGGTTAGTGCTCAGGCGCGTGTCTGTGTTTGTGCACGTGATCCACAGTCAGTGAGATTCAGCAGTAATATAAGTTCAGGACGGCCAAAGGAGGTGAACCCCCACAACACAGAGTGGGGAATAGCAGACTATATGTACTAATTTTACGTTTCTGTGAACTTTAGCACAACAATTAAGTTAAAGTGAAATCACGTCTTTGCTTTTAAGCTTTCTGTCACGTTAAAGGTGCAGTGTGTAGGTTTTGTGGCATCTAGCGGCGAGATTGTGAATTGCAGCAGAGTACCGCTCACCCCTCCCTTTACAGAACTACGGAAGCCGATACAGGATTTAAATCTCACCTTTTTTTTTGACATCAACGAATAGTGAGATTTCTTTTAAAATGTAATTTAAGGAATTATATTAACTTTATCATTCAATAAAACTATGTTATTGTGAATATTACTTGTTCATCATTGTGTCAGTGTTTTTTTCGCAAGCTGATTCTATGTTAATAAAAACATAATGGTTAATTAAGGTCTTTATGCACCCCTGAAAACATAGTTATTGCACCACTGTCTAGAGATCATCTTAAATATTACACGGGGCACCTTTAACACAAGTGACTGCAATTTAATTTAATTAAGAAGATTCAATTATTTATTTTAATTATTTTGCCTTCTGTTCCATGTTACAAAATGTTCTATATGTTTCCTAAAATAAAATATACTGTAATCCGTTTGGGGAAAAAAAGGTTGTTTTTTTTACCCAGACATTTAAATGTAACATTGTAGAGCAGTGATTACAATACCGTAATACCGTGAAACCATGATATTTTTATCCAAGGTTATCATACCGTCAGAATCTTATACCGGCCCATGCCTACTCGTGTCGCCAATACATTGAAAGTGAGTGAGTTTAGTCATTTTGCCGCAAAGTCCTTGAACCTTGCCCCTCTCAGCCTAGTGAAGTCAGATTCAAAAGCAAATTGTTTTAGTTGAATCTTTTCGATGAATCACCAGTTCACAATTTCACAAAAAGCTGAGCATGGTTCTTTAGTCACTGACACACTAAACAACACCTCATTTGCATTTATTCATTTGGCAGATGAATAATCTACATAAGCTACAAATGAGATACGCCAACTCAGTGATTCGGGTTAACAACTCACCAAAGTGAATTCGGAAAAGAATAAATTACCATTTTTTTTGGCCTATTTCCACAACAATTTATATATGTGACCACAAAACCAGTCATTAGGGTCACTTTTTTTTTTTTAATTGGGTAAATAAATGTATTAACTTTCAATTGATGTATGGTTTGTTAGGGTATGAAAATATTTGGCTGAGATACAACTATTTGAAAATCTGGAATCTGAGGGTGATATTGAGAAAATCATCTTTAAAGTAGTTCAAATGAATTTTTTAGCAATCCATATTGTTAATCAACAATTAAGTTTTAATATATTTTTTGTAGGAAATGTACAAAATATCTTCATGGAACACAGTCTTTAACCTAATGATTTATATACTTGTGCTAGTCAAGATAAAGAAGGTTTCCAGGGTCACATATAAGACTGTATTTTTTAAAAAGTTTTAGTTAGTTTATTTATTTCTTACTTTATTTAATTAATTAATTTAAATGCACATTTATTTATTTATTTATTTAATATAGCTGATTACGCTGAATTATTGCATTTTTTAATTATAATTTTTATAGGTTTGGGTCCTACAGAACTTGTATTTGAATGCACATTTATTTTTACATTTTTTAAAGATTCATAATAAATTAAGAACTGATAAGTGCTGAGACAAGAAATCTGTAGTAAACTGAATATTTCATTGATGGGATTAAAATTGATGTTAATTTTATAGCAGAAATGTTACAAATAAAGCAGATTGGTATTTTTGATTCTTGGACTCTTTCAAACTATAATCCTATATATCAAGGGGTTTAGATTGGCATGAAAGTTTGCAAGTTTTTAAAAACTACTAATTTTTTTCTGTTCACCCACCATGTACATTTCACTTTTACCTATTCATTCAGTCTATATATCAGTGCCTGATCGAGGATTCTTTAGCTCTATGATAACAATTCACATGCTAACTGTTCCCCATGCCAGCTCATTGGAATGAATGAAACTTTATCCCTTCTGATCCAAGGCTGATCTCATCCTTCTGAAGACATTTCTCGCCCACAGACCCCCGACTCGTGAGGGAATACAGAGAGTTCATGCAATACTTCATCTAAGCTCTATTCATGCCCTACGCTGAATAAAGCTTCTGTTTGGTTGATCCATTTGCGTGTTGAACTGTATGTCTTATTTACTGAGTGTCTTCTGGTAACCAGTTCTGACAGTAATGGATTTCATATGACAACAAGCACAACTGTCATTTCTGACATGAAAGTACATGTAAAGCTTCTGGAATAATAACATTTTTCTTTGCTACCAGTTCTGATTTATGATGTATCACTCGATGACTGCTGAACAGCCATTTCTTGTTCTAATGTGATGATTCATGCTGATCAGACATTTTTGCTAAAAGCATCTTACTGCCAGCTGACCCTCTCTGTACTGCTTCAGGCCAGTGAAATGCAGTATAGGATACAGGGCTATTTTGGAGGATGAATTATTTCACTGATAAAGCAAAGCACATTCTACATGACGTCACAGTTTGGGAGGGAGGGGGAAGTGGAGAACGGGTTAAAGGTTAGTTTCTTGCGGCTGTTGGGCCCCAAGTTACTGTCAAGTTTGATCAGTCTTCTCCACTTTTACTGGGTAGAAAAAAAGTGAACCCAACCTAGAGGCCAGAGATGGGCCCTCTCCACTCTTCTTCATTCAAAACATTCACACTGGACAGAGAGAGACATTTTGCTCCCTCAAACCATGCTGAATGCAATCAAACTTGACATTCAAATGTGTTCTAAATTTCTTGGTAAAAGGTTTCTTATCAATGTTCCAACCTGATCTCATGATGAAAACGTACCTGCGGGAACTTTTTCGCAAGACACAAAATACGTATCGCCATGTACGTTTTGTGACATATTCGATGTGAAATGTCCACCGAGTGCGCTAAAAGAGAGTTCAGTTTTTTCCCTGGAAAAGATGAACGTACATATGGTATGTTTTATATGTTTGAAATGTCCATTGAGTGGCGCTTTACTCTAATGGTCCATGAGGTTTTAAAATAACGTACCATCTACACTACACCTAAACCTACCCAATAGTCAGTGTTGGGAATGTTACTTTAAAAGATTCATTACAGTTAATAGTTACTTCTCACAAACAGTAACTGAGTTAGTAACTGAGTTGCATCATAATAAAAGTAACTAATTACCAGGGAAAGTAACTATTATGTTACTTTTTTTAAAAATGTTTAAATATGTCAAGTAACTTGGATGCCCCAATATTAAATATGTTAAATGAATAAAACATTTTACACTAATCTACACAATTAATGTTGCTGTGGGACAATGCAAGACACCTTCCAGGGGCTAAATACCATGTTATTCGGGGTCGCTTCAACCCGCAGGCATGAAAGACATTGTTAACCCTCTGGGATCGAAGACTGTCTCGTTTTTGCTTGATGACCGCGAAAAGAACACTTTGAATCTACTTTTATTTGTGTATAGTCATAATAACAACAAAACAATGTGCTTTTGTAAAATAAACTGGTGCGCTCTCTGCCGTTTCTGTCTCCGTCACCTCTCTTCACAGACACGTAAAAAAAACAACCTGAATCTCCGTAAATACGTGACTCACAGACATGAGAAATATATGTAGGCTATAGAAAACTTGAGTGTCTACTTTTAAATGAAGTTACGTGAAACATAAACATTCTCTGATAACGTAATCCATATGATACCAACGCAAGCTCCATTTTTTTCATCCAAACTCATCTCTAACGTAATCACACGCAGGAGCAGCCCCGCTTTCCAAATTTTAAACATCCACGTGAGACACACAGACATGTAGGTAAATGCCCACATGACCTCCGTAAACAAAAGTGAACATTCATTAAGTTTATCTCGACTACTTTTCGTTTCAGGAAGAAAACGCACTGAGAGGAATAAGCCAGAATTTACCTCAGAAGAAGAATGCAATGCAAAAATTATATTAAAGCTGTATATTTATTGTCAGTAATGGTAACAAAAAAAGTAATGCCGTTTATTTATAACGCTGTTATTCCCATCACTGCCAATAGTATGAACAAAAGCAAATGTGACGTATAAACACAATTTGCAAGCCTGTCATTTCAGCTTGTTTTTCGATCTCTCATCTTTCAGCTTTTTCTGCAAAAGCTTTCTGGAAGCTTTTGTTTTGTACGTTTGGAAAGCGAAACATACTGTATACGAAAACGATTACAAGTACTCACTTTGTACTAAAAAGATTAAAAATACTCACTGTTTTACTACCTCTAGTGTTCATTTCTGTTAGAAACTGCAGTGATATGTACTTATTGGTACATACTTCGCATCTTGCGAAAAAGTTTGCACAGGTATGTGTATACTGTTTAGTGTATATGATTTAACGTGCATAATATTCATTTCACTTGGTGAAAATCATTTGATGAGGAAAAATCACTCTTAAAGTGACAAACTCACAGCTGACATCTGACACTGTTTCATTGGATGATTTAAGGTCAACTTTTATTTAATAAAAAAACTCTCCCCTAAGCCAAATATTATTCTAAAAATATTCAAAAACCAATGGTACAAGCCCTATGTAATTGAAGTATGAAAGTCATGAAGACATCACATGAACAGACTGAACAAAAGCCATATTATGCTGATTTAAAAAATTGTGTTTCAGTAAGTCCACAGATACTTATCAGGGAAAACAAGGACATTATGGTGATAGCAACTAACATTGATTACAGTCAGAGAAGTCTGTTGGGATAAATTATTCATCTTGGCACTCATAGAAAATGGCAGAAAAAATAGGGTGTGAATTATTGAACGCACATGCAGAATTAATTAGCAGTCAGATGAATAAATAACGAGATTATCCTAAACTCTCGCCTTTATTTCACAAAGCCCTCGACAGAAATATCCAGTAGGTGATTTCCATCAAGCAGGAGCAGGGAGGAGGATGACTTAGAGTTCTGGAATGTAGATCTCATTATCAAAATTCAGCAAACCCCCATTGTTTGGCCCATAGAACTGGATCAGCTTTTATTAGGCAAATCATTCAGCGATGGCCATGAATTCAATCCATGAGGGATTGAAACTCTGAGTGTCAAGATTCCAGTCAGCACTTTCTTCAGATATCACTAAACTCCCTTGGGATTAAAGACCTCTCCGGATTTCGGTTTGCAGTGAGTATTGCAGTGGTTTAGAAAAGTGAGGGCATATTCACAACTTCTAAGATTTGTTCACAGGCAACATTTCTATTTCTTCTAGGTTCAAAAAACTTAAAACACACCAAGCTTTGTTCATACACACAAACAGAACTAATTTCTGTGTAAATTACACATAAAACCATTCTAACACTGTACTACATTCAATTGAGGGTGAAAATTTACATACTAATTGGTTTGCAAAAGTCTTACTCAGAAATGTGTTCTGCTTGTGTTTTATGAATAAGGTCCATTGACAGTCCACCACACTCATCTATGCCTCTTTATGTCAGCACATACAAATGTCTTTATTTGTCATGGTAATGCTTCAAGTTCAAGTTCCCACTGTGCACATTAATAAAACGGTCTGTGCAATTATTATTGACTGACTACGAGGTATTAGGGATGACTTAATAACTGCAGTAATTTCAGGCCATGACCCTCAAGGGCAGCAGTCATTTAAAATGAGGGCTATTATAGAAGAACAAAGTTCCATTAGATTGGGTTCAAGGAACCAAAGAGGATTATTTTAATAAAAGACATGCACTAAGCTGATATTAGTCATTTTATTTGTGAATTACCAGTAGTATTCATGTGTGTTATTGCCTTCAATCAAGCTAAAAATTTCCACAGGTAACATTTACAGTGCCCTCCATTAATATTGGCACCTGTGGTAAATATGAGCAAAGGTGGCTGTCAAAATAAATCAGCATTGTTTATCTTTTCAATCTTTCATTTAAAAAAATTCATAAAATTCTAACTAATTTTAAGTAAAACAATGGATAAACAATGAAGTGTTTTTTACATCCACCTTTGCTAATACAATTGGGGTCAAAAAGTTTACATCCTCCTTTCAGAATCTGCAAAATGTTAATTAAGAAAATAAGAGAGATCACACAAAATGCATGTTATTGTTTATTTGGTACTAACCTGAATAAGATATTTTTTACATAAAAGATGTTTACATAAATGTCTACAAGAGAAAATAGCTGAATTTATGAAAATGACCCTGTTCAAAAGTTTACATCCCCTTGATTCTTAATACTGTCTTATTACCTGAATGCTCCACAGCTGTGTTTTTTTTTTGTTTTTTTTGTTTAGTGATAGTTGTTCATGAGTCCCTTGTTTGTCCTGAACAGTTAAACTGCTTGCTGTTCTTCAGATAAATCCTTCAGGCCCCACAAATTCTTTGGTTTTCCAACATTTTTGTGTATTTGAACCCTATCCAACAATGAATGTATGATTTTGAGATACATCTTTTTACACCGAGGACAACTGAGGGACTCATATGCAACTATTACAGAAGGTTCAAACTCTCACTGTTGCTCCAGCAAGAATGATGCATTGAAAGTTGGGGGTGAAACTTTACTTATTTTGTCTTGTGGGAAACATGTAAGTATCTTATGAATCTTCTGAAGGTCAGTACTAAATGAAAAAATATGATATTTAGGCAAAATAAGAAAAATGTACACATCTCCATTCTGTTCAAATGTTTTCACCCCCACGCCCTCCCCCAGCTCTTAATGCATGTTTTTTTCCTTCTTGAGCATCATTCAGCATTTGAACCTTCTGTTATAGTTGCATATGAGTCCCTCAGTTGTCCTCAGTGTGAAAAAGATGAATCTCAAAATCATACAGTCATTGTTGAAAAGGGTACACAAAAATGCTGAAAAACCAATTTGAGGGGCCTAAAAGATTTTTCTGTTTTCATTTTGCAGATTCTGAAAGGGTATGTAAACTTTTGACCTCAACTGTATTTACCAAGGATGCCAATATTAGTGGAGGTACTGTATAAGGTTACAAAATACTTCTAATCCAAATAAATGTTGTTTTGAACTGAAAAAAGCACATACTGGAGTCATGGCTGCTGAAAATTCAGCTTTGCCATCACAGGAATACATTGCATTTTAAGATATATTAAAATAGAAGATAGGGAATTTAAATTGTAATATTCTACGATATTATGGAAAAAACTAAAACATACAAGTTTTGGATGATTGTGCAAGTGAATAGGACTGACAGAATGTTGACATTTTTGTGAACTATTCCTTCTAGATTAATGTTTAATGTTTCAAGTAAAATTAGAGTGACAGAGCTGAAGCCTTTTCTGAATTTACTGCAGGGGATCATGGGAATGTTGATGAGTTCCAGTGACAGCTCATATATTCACTGCACATACGCTCCATATCACAGCTCATTTTCAAGGAATATAAAAACATGATGAATTGACCCAACAGTACAACATCTCACATTTAAATCAAGGCTGACAAACGCTAATCGATGCACTGATTTGTAGACATGCAGTCATGTGTGAAATGGGTCTGACATTTCCATGTTAGCCCAGGGTTTGACTCACCAACGTCTCATTTGCTCTTTAACTCTGTTCTGAGTAAAACCTTCATGAGCATCACATAAGAAATTCCCTGTAAAGATTCAGACTTTCTCTTCAACTTCATCTGACCTTCAGATGACGAACTACAATGAACCAAGTAGCTTAGAATTTGAAACCACAAATTAAAGTCAGCATAAGGTTTATATAACATGTTACAGCCAGTGATATGATGTACATTAATAGCCTATTAACCTTTTTGTTTACCACAGAAATAAGCCTATGGGTGAGACCTCCGGTTCATTATTTGCTATAGAAGAAGAATAACAATGTGCAGTAAATGGTAAAACCAGTGTGCTCATAATTAAGACAATACATTAAAATAATTTAGTAAGACACTTCAATTTGCAATATCAGGCATCAAAATGAGCTGTTTTGTACAGCTAAAAATAGCTGGATGTGGATGAGACCGGAAGCCAGACCCATAAAATTTACAAATGGCCGTACCCGCTCTTATGAGAAGAAAAAGGTTGATAGTTGGTCGAAGAAGTCTTTGCTTTTATATCGGGACAGTTTGGTTGAAAGAAAACCAGCTCTCACATAAAATTAAATATCTGCATGATTTTTAGGTCAATAATACAATGTAACATTTGACATTAACTATGTTAAACTCCTTTGTACAGACAGTCAGATGTTCCTGCTTCCATTAAAACACAAGATCAGTCTCAAATCATGCTGGAGAATGTGATCAGCAGGTTTCACAAACATTGTGGAGTTCATGTCCTCTTACTTTTCAAACCCTCCACCTCAGCAGACAGGCAAATGTCTTGCTTAAAGAGGTTTGAAACTCAATACATGTAATATGAGCGATCTCATTTCCTGCCAGCACATCTTGATATATGGCTTCTTAAATGACATGTATTACAAGTACATCACATTTCACTTGGACCCTGCTGCAGTAGATCAGATCGAGACATTTAATCTGAGGCCAGTCCATTAAGAGGAACTTCTGGAGTTTTATGTTACACAAGGATGGATGTATGAGAGAGATCACACATATATTTTACACTACCAGACAAAAGTTTTTGCACAGTAAGTTTTTTAATATTCTTAAAGAAGTCTCTTCTGTTCCCTAAGCCTGCATTTATTTGATACAAAATACAGCAAAAGCAGTAATTTTGTGAAATATTTTTACTATTTAAAATAACTGTTTTCTATTTGAATGTATTTTCAAATGTAATTTATTCCTAAATTTTCAGCATCATTACTCCAGTCTTCAGTGTCACATGATCCTTAAGAAATCATTCTAATATGCTGATTTGCTGTTCAAGAAACATTTTTATTATTATTTTCAATATTTAAAACAGTTATGGGAGGGAGGATTACAGAAATTTTATTTTACTTTTATTTAGCAAGGATGCTTTAAATTGATCAAAAGTGATATTTTATTTCAGATAAATGCTGTTCTTCTGAACGTTCTATTCTATTCATCAAAGAAACCTGAAGACATTCTACTCAGCTGTTTTCAATATAATAATAATATTAATAATAAACGTTTAAGCAGCAAATCTGAATATTAGAAGGATTTCTGAAGGACCATGTGACTGAAGTAATGATGCTAAACAAACAAAAAACAGCTTTGAAATCACAGGAATAAATTACATTTTAAAATATATTCAAATAAAACAGTTATTTTAAATAGTGAAAATATTTTAATAACATTTTTTAGTGTTTTTGCAGTTCTTTGGATCAAATAAAAGCAGGCTTGGTGAGACTTTAAAAAGAAAATGGAGATTTATGCCCCAAGAATATACTGCAAATTGTCCAAATATTAAAGCTGAAGATAAAAATCAACTCCAGTGTAATTACAGAAATAATTTACTATACCATTCAAACTTGCAGACAGCAGTACTGTAAAATATGGCTGCATGCATTACTATGGTCAACCAATTTATTCACTTGACTTGATATTTCAACTGCCTAATCTATGTTGACATTAGCCTTTCTAGGGACCTTTCTGGCAGACATAAAGACACATTTGTGTGCGTGTTTTGGAAAAGAGAGAAATGAACCAAGCACTCATTACGACTTACCTTTGCCTTCATTTCTTCACAAGATGCTTCTTTCCAAAGCAGCTTCCAAATAATCCATTTAGTATGGTCATGGTTGTGATACACACCTCTGCAGTCAACAGGGAGCCCGATTTGAAAACACAGACAAAGAAATGTTTCTTTAAATGTATTATTCACAGTTCATTTATTTAAAAAAAAACATCAAAGCAATCAAACAGTAACTATAAAATTCATCCGCCCCAGCAACCACACACAACAGCCTTGCAAAATAGGTTTCACACAGGCAAGTCATAACTCACATTTTTTTAGAGAAACTCAAATCCTTAAAATGTTAATTCAAAGTTGTTTAAGGGAATGAAAATTCTGTCATTAATTACTCACCCTCATGCTGTTCCAAACCCGTGCTTTGTTCATCTTTAAAACACATTAAGTTATTTTTGATGAAATCCAAGAGCTTTCAGACCCTGCATAGACAACAACGCAACTGTTTAAGACCCAAAAAGGAAGTAAAGACATCAATAAAATAGTCCATGCGACATCAGTGGATCAACCATCATTTTATGAAGCTACAACAATATATTTTATGCACAAAGAAACAAGAATATCAACTTTATTTAGCAATTTATTATTACATTTTTGAGTGAACTATCCCTTTAATTTAATACCTCCAAACAGAAAACAAACCATTATCATTCTATCTCCGCCTGAGTGCCATTCGTGAGCCCCTGCCAAATCTTTTTTAAGACATAACATTGAGTTTTACAGTTTTATTCCACAGTGGTGCACAAAAATTATTTTCAAGACGTGTAGCGCCAAGATGAAACAGCTCACACTGCCTATGCTGGGATGTGCAATTGGCTCATGGCTCATAGAGATGATGAGGTCAGTCCACTATCTGCAATGCAGACAGGAAATAAGGGCTTAAATCTCATTCGGCAAGCTATATGGGATGCCCATGGAGAGCAGCAGCAACCGAGAGGAAAAAGAGCCTCATAGGAAATGAAAATAAACTCTTTGGGCTATTGAATAAATGCAAAACACCAAGCACTTCCGCGGTTATTTCTGCTTTCAGCAGGCTCCTGTGTTTTGTTTTTTTTCTAACAAGTCATCTGACATAGATGAAAAAAAAAGGATTATGTTTACATTATGTAGACGTACATTTTTAGCAGATATTCTCAGGATTGTTGCATTGTGTAGAAGATAATGAATGAAAATGGTAGGCTCTCAAGCACATCAAAAAGGCTTGCATCAAAAGCACTGGAAAACAGAACCATGATTTATGATTATATAAAAAGAAAAATACACACAACTAACAAGAGACCTCAGAAGTGTCATATCCATTCAAATGAAGTGCTTTAAGAAAAGAGAGCAATTCTCTGAAAGCTTCGCAGAGCCACAGTGTTTACAATTATCAGCTAAATACAAATAGCTTTCTTTCACACCATCTTAGCGCTGAAACTTTTAGCAGGAGAAAAATAGCTGCTACGGGCTGTAGTTAAACTGACAAATGAACCCTTACATATTTTATACCAATTATATATACACTACCAGTCAAAAGTTTTTAATGTTTTTTTTAAAGAAGTCTCTTCTGCTCACCAAGCCTATATTATATGATCCAGAGTACAGCAAAACAGTAAAGTCTTATTTTAGAAATATTATTACAGAAATATTTTATTTAAAATACACTTTTCTATTTGAATATATTTTAAAATGTTATTTATTCATGTAATTTCAAAGCTGAATTTTTAGCATCATTACTTTAGTCACATGATTCTTCAGAAATCATTATAATATTCCGATTTGCTCTTCAAAAAACTTTTTTTTATTATTACGTTAAAAACAGCTGAGTAGAACTTTTTCTCAGGTTTCTTTGATGAATAGAAAGTTCAGAAGAACAGCATTTATCTAAATCAGAAATCTTTTGTAACATTATAAATGTCTTTATCATCACTTCTGATCAATTTAAAGCATCCTAGCTAAAGAAAAGCATTCATTTAATTTCTATTCTATTCTATTAATTTCTTTCCAAAAAAAACCAGCAGCTTTTTGAAAGCTGGTAAGTGAGATGCTACTATTAAAATGCAAAGCAAACTGAATATTTGCTTTACTCCTGCATTAATTTGCTGATTTCCTGTAAACCAAAAAAGGTCAGACCTGAGGTCAGCATGATCTTTTGTTGTTGCTTCCTACAGAGATAAATAACACACAACTCACTCTCATAAGACTGTGGCAAACAATACACTCGATAACAGTGTTATGCAGAGTAAGAGGAACAAACCTATCCAAAAAAAATTACACAGATACAATTAGCTGACTAGAGGCTAAAATTCAAAGATCTGCACTCAGCTAAAATCCAGAGAACAGTGGAGTCACACAAATATGCACACTTTAGGCAAGCTCTATTTTAGGAGACCAGAGCCTGGTTTATAGTCTGTACACACACACACACACACACACACACACACACACACACACACACACACACACACACACACACACACACACACACACACACACACACACACACACAAAACCCAACACAAATGTTCTTAGCAGATTCATCACCATAGTAAGCAGGGACATCATAGCACTCTTTCATCCAAAGGTCACATCTGCATGCTTACTGTTTACCAACTCACCAACATTTCAACTGCCAACAAATCTAAATCTTTTTTTTTCTTCAAATGCACTTGTGCACTGGGTTGTGCAATGCAGCAGATGTGGAAAAAACAAGGCAAAATAAAGCTCAAAAATACACAGAAGTCACACACAGTAGGGAGGATGGTTTTGAGATCCTATTTAGTCCATCCACCCAGCAATGGCTGTGGTACCAGATCAAGCTCTTGATATGTAATCCACCTCCAGTCAAACATAGTCAACACAAACACAACCTTAACAGGGTGTTCCCAAGTTATTTTTAAATAAAACTGTATTTTTTAAGGTCACATTATGACTTGAAATGTATATATGTGACCCTGGACCACAAAACCAGTTATAAGGTTAAATTTTACAAAACTGAGATGTATACATCATATGAAAGCTCAATAAATACGCTTTCTATTGATGTTTGGTTTGTTAGGATAGGACAATATTTGGCCGAGATACATCTATTTGACAATCTGGAATCTGAGGGTGCAAAAAAATCAAAATACTGACAAAATCACCTTTAAAGTTGTCCACATTAAGTTCTTAACAATGCATATTACTAATCAAAAATTACATTTTGATATGTTTACAGTAGGAATTTTACAAAAAATCTTCATGGAACAAGATCTTTACTTAATTTCCTAATGATTTTTGGCATAAAAGAAAAATCAACAATTTTGACCCATACAATGTATTTTTGGCTATTGCTACAAATATACCCCAGCGATTTAAGACTGGTTTTGTGGTCCAGGGTCACATATTATTACGCATGTATTTATATAGATGTTTGAATTCATTTTTATTTTTCTGATTTGATTGCATTTTGAGTAATTTAATAATTTTTTTTACATTTTAAATATAGTTTTTATTAATTTATATATTCAGTTTTAAATTTAGTTTTACATTTTAGTACATCAAGTTGAATGAAATAAAAATGATGATTGTAGTGTGAATGACTGATGTAAAAAAGTAACATAAAAATTGTTAACTAAAACTAAAATCATAAAACATTTTCGTTGTTTTAAATAATATAACTAGGAGCAGAAATAAAATAAGTTTAAGGGTTTTTTTATACTGGGCAAAAGATTAATTGCAATTAATCACATTCAAAATAAAAGTTTTTGTTTACGCAAGATATGTGTGTGTACTGTGTATATTTATTCTGTATAGATAACTACATACACATACATGGATATATTTGAGAAAAATATGTTATGTTTATATTTTAAATATGTTTTTATATAATAATAATTATATTATTAAAAATATATCCATGTAAATATTTTAAAAATATATAGTGTATGTATGTGTGTCTATGTATATATAATAAATATACTCAGTACACACACATATATTATGCATAGAAAAATTGTATTAACCTGTAGCTTGGGATTCGTTTTTTTTTTTTTTTTTTTTTTTTTTTTAGTTAACATTTATTTTATTTTAGGCCTTTTATGGTTTTAGTTTTAGTATAGTACACTTTAGTATAATAGTATATAAACTAAAAAAAATTTATAATAAAAAATGTTAACTGAAATAACTAAGGTTTTTAAAATACTTTATCTTAATTCAATTAGCATTTATTTTAAGTAACTGAAATGTTTTTATAGTGCTGTTAAAATATTTATTGCAATTAATCACATCCAAAATAAAGGTTTTTGTTTACATGATATATATATATATATATATATATATATATATATATATATATATATATATATATATATATATATATATACGTGTGTGTGTGTGTGTGTGTGTGTGTGTGTACTGTGTATATTTATTATGTGTATATAAATACACACACAGTATATATATTTTACAATATTTACATGTATATATTTATATTTTATATAAATACTTTTAATATATACACATATACTTTTTTTTACATATATATGCATGTTTGTGTATTTATATTAGTGGTGGGCATAGATTAATTTTTTTAATCTAGATTAATCTAGATTAAATCTTGAAATTAATCTAGATTAATCTAGATTAAAATGGCTAATTTGAATTCTGCTGAAGGCATTCAGAATATGTGTGCTACCCAAATAATGACTAAAAGTAAGTCTTTGAGAACGGGTTTCTCAAGCCAGGTGGCGCATTAGACCAGGCGCTCATCTGTTTCCAAAATGCATTACAAACTGCTTGACAATTGCATTTACAACACAATTAACTATACAAACTTGTGTAACCAAGTACTTCTGCGCAAAAGGCTGTACGACGTGCGCGTTCCTGTAAAATACACAGGCGCGCGGGTATGGATAGCCTATCTGCGTGCATAGTCTTCCAATAAACTGCGTTGCTTTTAGAAGCGTCAATTCAGTTGTTGCATATAGTTTAATGTCTTTATTTCGGGATTATCAAAGTAAATTATAACTCAAACTTGAGATTTTACTGGGGCACAGCAGATTTTCACTTGGGCACGTGCCCCAGTAAAAAGGGTCTAGCAACGCACGCACCTGCCCTGAAGCGGCTTCATAACTGCATCCATGTTTGCACGTCTCATTTGATGTGGTAATTTCACAGAAGTTGAAGACTGGTTCTCGCCCCCTACAGTGCAATTCAACTAGGTATACGTCATCCGCGCTAAAATATCAAGGTGAAAGTCATCATATCTTGCGTAGTTTAGACCCAGCTCCCAACCCAACTTTGAGAATAGATTAACGGCGATATTTTTTTTATCGCGCGATATGAGTCTCACGTTAACGCAGCACGTTAACGCCGATAACGGCCCACCACTAATTTATATATACACAACCGATTAACAGCATTTTTGTTTAATGGTTTTAGTTAAATATAATAACCCTGGTGAAATTGGTTTAGATTTTTTATTTTTTGCACAAATTATGAGTTATTGATACCATGAGCAACAAAAATGCCCCTAAAAGTTTGTGTACTTGTTCAAAAATGAGACAACAGTGTCAGTTAAAGGCCTGCTGGAGATCAAATATAAGTGAAGAAAAGTGGGTTTCAATCGTGAAAATAACATCAAGCTGTAATTTAGTCAAACTATACAAACAATATTAAAGTATTAATTGTATTTATTTTGGATAACTGCTATAAAATTAGCCATAGCAAGACAAAGGAGTCAACCATTTTATTCCAAAGATTATAAACATAATTTCCACCATAGAATGACAATCAAACGCAATTAATACGTGTTTAGATGTAGTGGTAAAAGATGTTGCATTTATATCCACCTTTTTCTTTAACACGAAAGTAAGCCTATGGGCGAGACTTCTGGTTCATTATCTGCTATAGGGAAACAACGAGAAGAATAACAATGTGCAGTAAATGGTAAAACTGTTTGCACTACAAACCAGTGTGTTCATAATTAAGATAATACATTAAAATAATATGGTAAGACACACTAATTTGCAATATCAAGCAGCAAAACTAGCTCTTTTGTACAGCTAAAAATAGCTGGATGCAGATGAGACTGGAAGCCAGACACATTAATTTTACAAATGGCCATGCCCGCTCTTATAGCAAGAAAAATTTGGATAGATTGTTGGATATTGTTAATAGATACATTAAGGAAACTAGTGAGAAAAGCTTGCTGTAAGAGAGTTCAAAATATGCCTATAAATGACTGGCGCCAACAGTCTGTCAGAAAGACTAAAGAAGGGGAAGAGAAGAAACATCTCCTCCAGTGATGGATCTGAGAAGGACACATACAAACACTCTGGCACCAGACGGTAAGGTAAGACTAAAGGTGACTGAGTGAGTGTGTATTTTCAGCCATGCATTATTTCTCTGTGTCTGTGTCCTTTGAGCTGCTCCGATTCATCCTTATCATGGTTTTCAAACACACAGCTTCACCACACAAACATACACAACTCCCCCTTCAGCAAACTCTAAGACAGGCACAAACACACAGATTGGCAGCACTGCGTACACTCAGTTGTTAACGCTAACACAGCTGCCCCTTCATTCCCTGATGGGAAAACACAGTAGCAAGAGTCTCGTTTGTTTAAACACTCACTCATTCATTTCATCATTTGCTTGTAGTTTTATGTAACGGGTCTCAGCCATTGCTGTCTTTCTTTATTAACATCACAGCGCAGAGGTTGCTGTTTCATAACTCAAGAGGCCAAATTCTCAGTTGTGTTTCATTTGAGAATCAACTTTGCCTCATTTTCAAAAATACAAAAAATAATGCAGAAAAATTCAAATAATAGAATTGTTGAGCTACAGAATACAAAGGTATTATAGATACCACTGCAAAAGATAGATAGATAGATAGATAGATAGATAGATAGATAGATAGATAGATAGATAGATAGATAGATAGATAGATAGATAGATAGATAGATAGATAGATAGATAGATAGATATTAAACATTGCAATATAATATTACTACAAAATATTGGCAACTTTATGCTTTTGTGTCATGTTCGTTACCTTGATGGTGTTTTTTCTTTGTATGACCTTGTGCACCGTCTATTTTAGTACTGTATTATAGACAGGTCACTTAAAATGAACTTTCAACTTTCTGTTTTACCACACTCTAAAAAATGCTGGGTTATTTTTTTTTTTTTTTTTACCCAAATGCAACCTGTTGGGTCATTTTATTGGGCTATTTTTAATATTTTTACCCAGATGCTGGGAAGTTTTTCTGCACTCCAAAACGTTCTGGGTTATTTTTAACCCAAATGCTGGGTTCAGCTTGTTGGCTCATTTTATTGAGTTATTTTTAAAGAGGTGATCGGGTTTCCCATTTTCCACAAGTTCATATGATTCTTTAGGGTCTTAATGAAAAGTCTCTAACATACTTAGGTTAACAATTCTCAATTGTAGTTTAGTAAAATATCAGCTCATTTTATCGCATGGGCCCTTTAAATGCAAATGAGCTCTGCTCGCCCCACCCCTCTCTGCTGAGGGATTACAAGCTGTAATGTTTACTTTAGCTGCATTTATCGGCGAAACTTGCCAACAAGCACATTATTAAGAAAGGCCATTTGCAAAGATGTATAAAAAAACCCTTATACTCACTTCTGCTGTGGGTGAAGCTGCATCACAAATGATTCACACCAACATAGAAGCATATGTAGATCGGGATCAGCGCTTTCCTTTTAAAACCGAAAATAACGTCTTCAGCGGCATGTCGGGAGTAAATGACGTCTGCTGTGTTCATTATTACATCCAACAACAGAACACCTCAATCGCTCAATTAGAGCCTTACTCTGCACCTGAGTCGACACAATGGCGGTCAGAGTCGGACTGTTTCAGCTCGGTGAGGGCGGGTCTAAGGTAAGACGCTCATGTCAATCAACTGTGTTTCATCACAATGACGAGAAGCTGAGAATGACCTGATTTTAAAAGGGGATATTACTTTTAAAGATAAAAAAAAAAAACCTCTGGGTGGATTTTATCATTGTAGGGTGGTTGTGTATACAAACTGCCAACACACATTAATGTTCAAACAACATGTAAAAGTTAGTTTTGCATCCGATGACCCCTTTAATATTTTTTACAGAGGTGTTGGTTAGTTTTTCTGTAACTAAGCTGCTGGGTTATTTTTTCTATCCAACCGCTGGGTTGAGCCTGTCTCTGACAATACAACCCAAGGGCCTGACGATGGAGGATTTTATTGAAGAAATATCTGCAAAAAACATGATTGTTAAAAATCAAAAGGTCCTGAATTTTTTTTAACGAGGGGAATGGGAACGCAATTTCTACTGAGGGGGACCATCTTACCTCACGTCCTTTTAACGTGATTTCTACCATGTTACCTCACTATCTTCCAATATTGTAAACTATGCTGTATTCATCCAAATAAATTCAAATTGTCTTAGATTTTTGTCCATGGGTGTTATTGCTTAATAATAAATATTCATCTTTTAATCATTGCTGTTGCCTCTATAATTCTATGTGTGGTTTTGCATTTCCAGCCTATTTTAAGTCAGCAATATAGTATTTTTAAACAATAGTTGACTTAAATAAAACAACCCTGCATGTTGGGTAAAAAACATTTAACCCAACCAGCTGGGTCAAATAACCCAGCATGTGTTCTGTCCAGTATTTACCAAGCGCTGGTTTGCCAGTTAACCCAAGTTGAGTTGTTTTTAACCCAGCATTTTTTAGAGCGCACCTTTATTATGGTGATTTAGTACATTTTAAGGTAAAAAAAAAAGGCAGATGATTGTGATTACTACATCACTTAACGATATTAGTTCACCCAAAAATGAAAATTTTGTCATTAATTACTCACCCTCATGTCGTTCCAAACCCGTAAGACCCGGAAGTTCATCTTCGGAACACAAATTAAGATATTTTTGATGAAATCTGCAGCTTTCTGACCCTGCATAGACAGCAACGCATCTCAAAAGTTCAAACGTCCCAGGAGGGTAGTAAGGACATCGTTCAATCAACCGTAATGAGTATACTTTTTGTGCGCAAAGAATACAAAATTTACGACTTTATTCAACAGTTTCTTTTCTTCCGCGTCAGTCTCGCCCGCGCGTTCACGAGAGTACCAAGATGCGTGCAGAGCAGTATAGAGTCGGGTTGCCAGGTTTTCACAAAAAAAACGTCCAATTGCTACTCAAACAGTCCCAAAAGTAACCCAGTCGCGTTTCGAGGGCGGTCCCCAGGTAAAAAATTGCGTTCCAGGGGGTAAAATACACGTTTTGTGGTGGGGTTTCTCTGGTAACCCATTCCAGGGGATAAATATTACGTTACTGGGGTCGCTTCAAACCGCGGACATGAAAAACAACCGGTGACAGAAGTATAAAAGTAGCCCAATTACGCGGGAAAACCGCGGACTTGGCAACACTGGTAGAGAGAGACGCTGATAGCATTTACGCTAACTTCCGGGAACTATTGAGCGCCTCCAAGATCTGCCATTGCTGTAAAAAATGGCCCATTGGAGTCAATGGAGTTGTCGCAACTCTCTCTCTCTATTGCTCTGGAAATCCAGTCATTTTAATTGAAATCCATACGATCTGGAATTTCGCGTGAAGATGCAGATTCTATAATACAACAGTATCATAGAGGATCAGCTTTTGAGCTGAAACTGGACAACTGTGGAAGTAAGTACATACACTATTCGTGAAGCCAATATTTACAATTATGGAAAACCAATGCAAAATGTCATGCTTAAATGTCTTTGTTTTCCATCTGAACTGCATATGTGTGTGAAGGGAAAAAGAGGGACATGTGTCTTCATTTCCCTTTATGCCTGATTTCCTCTTTGACTGGATGTGAACCCTCCCCTCCAGCGACATGGAGTGTGATCTAGTGCACCTGCGCTCTCCCACGCCAGGGAAGAGAAAGAGAAGGCGGATTTGGCTGGGCTTTATTTGCAAAGGTATCCCACAGGTCAGCTAGGGGTCAGCCAGAGGTGATCGAAAGGTTGGCCAAGCCCTTGGGTATCTCTCCAAAGACCTGCGCTTCTCGCACAGCTCTTCTCTCATTGCATCCGGCCCTGTCAGGTCACAAAGATATCAATTCCCAACGCTACACAGATCCAAAGCCCCACATTCTCTCTGTTATACAGATGCATTCATGTGCCTTTCCAGTCCCTAAAATGCTACCACACACAGAAACAAATGTCCCTGCCCTCTGCCTGCACACACTGTGCTATTTCAGTGGCGCTAACAGCGGTGTAGCACATCTCTCCCACTGAGGCACTGCTCTGTCACAGGCTGCAGTGTATTGATCTGCTGCTGGCTATAAATGAGCCGCTGTGGTGGCATCCAGCCTGCTTTTGCATTGAGTGAGGGTATTGATCTGCCAACCGAACCTCAGTCTCGTCTGACTTCTATTAGTGCTTCCATTTTTACAGTTACACAGGGCACAGAGACAGGAAATGCAATAGATCTATAGAGGAAGAAATCAGCAGAAGTCATTTTCAACTTGTACAACTCTGTCAGGCTTTGCAATGTGACACAATAAATGCACATTTAAATCTGTTGCATTTATCTGTACTTTTAAGGCTAGTATTGAAGATGGTTCTGGTACATTAGAATTTGATATTTCTATTTTAATTTAACAAGATAAGAATGGAAATTAAACAAGTGCTTAATAAATATACATTACCAGTCAAATGCTTTTTAAAGAAGTCTCTTCTGCTCACCAAGCCTGCATTTATTTGATCCAAAGTACAGCAAAAACAGTAAAATTTTGAAATATTTTGACTATTTAAAATAACTGTTTACTATTTAAATATATTTTAAAATGTATTTTATTTGATTTCAAAGCTGAATTTTTAGCATCATTACTCCAGTCATATGATCCTCCAGAAATCATTCTAATATTCTGATTTGCTGCACATAAAAAACAAACAAACAAACAAAAAACATTATTATTATTATTATTATTATTATTATTATTATGTTGAAAACAGCTGAGTTTTTTCAAGTTTTTTTGATGAATAAAATGGTCAGATGAACATCATTTATCTGAAACAGAAATCTTTTGTAACATAAATGTCTTTAAAATAACTTTTGATCTTTTTAAAGCATCCTTGCTAAATAAAGGTATTCATTTCTATAATTTCTAAATTATAAATGTTTCTTCAACAGCAAATCAGCATATTACAACAATTTCTGAAGGATCATGTGACACTGAAGACTAGAGTAATGATGCTGACAATTTAGTTTTGATCACAGGAATAATTTTTTTAAATATATATATATATATATATATATATATATATATATATATATATATATATATATATATATAAAGGAGTTATTTTAAATAGTAAAAAAAATCACAATTTTACTGTATTTGCTGTACTTTGGATCAAATATATGCAGACTTTAAAAAAACATTAAAAATCTTATTGTTCAAAAACTTTTGAATGGTAATGTAAATAAAAAGGGTTATATAAATATTTAGAAAAAAATAATTACAAATGAATATTTAAATAATACATTACAATATTATATAACTGGAAATTATATAAAGTTACTGCCTATAAACATGTTTGTGACAAATGGCTTTGACATCACTAGTTATTGTGCTGCGATGACATCTTGTGGTGAAACGTCAAAACTACACGTCATAAAACGGAACGGCACAATACACGAGCAAAACCGATCTGATGACAAACACAAAAACTTTTATTTTGGTAAGACACTTGCATATAAAACTGCCAGTCATGACATAAAAGTAACATTTGAAATATATAAAACATGTTTCATCTTCATAGACAGTCTAATGACAAACAATAAAAAAAAAAAAAACTGAATGATTATCCTTCTGCAGTAGGCTATCATTAAAAAAATAGGTATGCATTCTGAGATAACAAAAAAAAATGACACGCAACGATATGCATGCTTAACAAAGGTCAAAAAATATTTATATTTTAATATACATTGAAATGATCAGTACTATACTACTAGAAATACTACCATTTATAATTAGTTTATTATTACTTGTAATATCCTGCATTTAAAACAATTTTATTTCTAAATATGAATTTTGATATAATATAAAGGCCTCTTTTTTAAAAACAACTACAACACATTTCTTCTTCTGACTCTAATTTGAAAGTAGTAACATAGTAAATATTAAAAGAAAAATAGTAAACATGAATTTTAGTAGAATCTCTTTCTATATCAGAATGCATAGGCCTTACAGGTGACATTAGAAAGCGCTTACTAACAAGGACACACATTTTTACTCACAACCTTTATCCTTCTTGTTTTCCCATAAACTTGGGCAAAGTGTTTTACATGTGCCACAATTCAAGTTACATAATGTAGTAGAGGCAAAACCTGCATGAATCATAGGTAGCTGTATATATGGAGTTCAACTGATGTAGCCTTGGTCCTCTGTGAACACAAAGGCATCCGAAAGCAGCTCTCTGTATTTCTTTTTCTATGATCTATAGAATCAGAATGTGCTAAAGCCAGAGAGTGAATGTTGTACCAATAACAAATTGACGCTTACATTTGAGAACATTCGTGGAAGTTCATGGAAACCCTGACATAGAGGCATTTGTCAGTACAGTGGCATCAATTTTTGCAAATATATTTTGTAAAGTCAAGTATTTCATCTCTAAAATTCTAAAGTTTTTAAGGTGTCATTAGTCTTTAAGATCAGTGTATCAAAAGGTACAGTTGAGGTCAATAGTTTACATACACCTTACAGAATTTACAAAATGTTAATTATTTTACCAAACCAAGAGGGTTCATACAAAATGCATGGTATTTTTTTATTTCGTACTGACCTGAATAAGATATTTCACATAAAAAAGACATTTACATATAATCCACATAAGAAAATAACATTTGAATTTATAAATATGACCCTGTTCAAAAGGTTACATACACTTGATTCTTAATACTGTGCTGTTACCTGAATGATCCACAGCTGTGTGTTGTTTGTTGTTGTTCATGACGGAACGAGGATGTGTACGTTTTTTTTATTTTGCCTAAGTATCTTTTTTTTTTTTATTGGGTACTGCCCTACAAAAGCTACAGAAGATACTCACATGTTTCCCAGAAGACAGAATAAGATAAATTTACCCTGATCTTCAGTGCATCGTGTTTTCTTCTGAAGCATCAGTGAGCATTTGATCCATCTGTAATAGTTGCATATGAGTCCCTCAGTTGTCCTCAGTGTGAAAAGATGGATCTCAAAATCATACAGTCATTGTTGGAAAGGGTTCAAATACACAAAAATGCTGAAAAACCAATTTATGGGACCTGAAGGATTTCTCAGAAGAACAGTGGAATGTTTAATTGTTCAGGACAAACAAGGGACTCATGAACAACTATCACTAAACAAAAAAACACACAGCTGTGGATCATTCACGTAAAAACACAGTATTAAGAATCAAGTGTATGTAAACTTTTGAACAGGGTTGTTTTTCTAAATTTATTTTCTCTTGTGAACTATATGTGACCCTGGACCACAAAACCAGTCATAAGGTTAAATTCTACAAAACTGAGATATATACATCATATGAAAGCTCAATAAATAAGCTTTCTATTGATATATGGTTTGTAAGGATAGGACAATATTTGGCCGAGATACATCTATTTGAAAATCTGGAATCTGAGGGTGCAAAAAAATCAAAATACTGAGAAAATCACCTTTAAAGTTGTCCAAATTAAGTTCTTAGCAATGCATATTACTAATCAAAAATTACATTTTGATAGGTTTACAGTAGGAATTTTACAAAAAATCTTCATGGAACATGATCTGATGAATTTCCTAATGATTTTTGACATGAAAGAAAAATCAATAATTTTGACCCATACAATGTATTTTTGGCTATTGCTACAAATATACCCCAGCGACTTAAGACTGGTTTTGTGGTCCAGGGTCACATATGTGACCCTGGACCACAAAACCAGTCATAAGGTTAAATTTGACAAAACTGAGATTTATACATCATATGAAAGCTCAATAAATAAGCTTTCTATTGATGTATGGTTTGTTAGGATAGGACAATATTTGGCTGAGATACATCTATTTGAAATCAGAAATCTGAGGATGCAAAAAAATCCAAAAGATTGAGAAAATCACCTTTAAAGTTGTCCAAATTAGGTTCTTAACAATGCATATTACAAATCAAAAATTACATTTTGATATGTTTACAGTTGGAATTTTACAAAAAATCTTCATGGAACATGAACTTTACTTAATTTCTTGATTTTTGGCATAAAAGAAAAATCAAAAATTTTGACCCATGCAATGTATTTTTGGCTATTGCTACAAATATACCCCAGCGACTTAAGACTGGTTTTGTGGTCCAGGGTCACATATGTCAATGTCTTATTCAGGTTAGTAATAAATAAAAAATAACATGCATTTTGTATCTCTCTTATTTTGGTAAAATAATTAATATTTAGCAAATTATTCAAGGTGTATGTAAACTTCTGACCTCAACTGTGTATTGCCTTAAAGCTCAAGCTCAATACTTAATTATTTTAAAGTTTAAATAACGGAGAAAACCAACTATTTCTCTCACTTGACAGTCATATTTTACATTTCTTTACTTGAAGAAAAATATTAATAATATCTCTTATTTCTGACATTGTTTTCTTTTTTTGTACATAATAAAAACTGTCAAATAATCAAATAAATAGATATAAAAAACAGATTTTCATCATTATTAATGCCACATTGTAATTCTAGAACCTTTTGGTGTTTGTCCTGTTCAGCATTAATCTCAAATACAAAAAACTGAATATAAATACCAAAATAAAAACACAGAATGATACTTGTTACAGTTTAAGCAAAGCTACTTCTAATGAGTAAACACACTAAGAACACACGCAGGTGTCTAAGCAGCAGTAAACAGCGCATTGGACTCGGAGGATGGTTTCTCTGAAACACACTCCAGATCTACAGTTGGGATTAGGGACTTTTTCAACCTCTGCAACAAAGATAAAACAAGAGGCAACGGGTTCATTTTGACATGAAGAAACAAAACAAATATTGATATAGTGGGTGTTTGTGCACTGTACATACATGCAGCAGAGACCCTTCTGTGGTCCAAAGCTCATGTAGAGCCCCCAAGGGAATCCAGATGATGGAGAAGAGAGAGATGAACCAGCCCACCACCTCTGCCCAGAGTGGGTATGTGTAGGACTTACCGTACCGAGCTGGAGTATACTGAACAATACTGGAGATCAGAATACCCTGCAGAGAGAGAGACAGTAAACAGAATGTTATGAATTCAAAGTAAAGCATTACACCCCATCTGACATTTCAGACCTGCACTTGAACAGACACACACCAGGCTCTACTTTATAAACATCTATCACTAATAGACTTTTTAATGTCCTTAAATGGTGAATTTAAGGCAAGGCAAGGGCATTTCGGATGCCTGGATCTTATGTATAAGAATGTGTGCGCAATACAATCTGACAAAAAGTGAGTTTTGTCATTGATTTTATTTTAGTTTGCTGCTACTTAATGGAAAAAGGGGAAAAAGTGACTATTTTGAAATCATCTGAACTTTGAAGCTATTTATTCCTGAGCACAGATTTAAATAGTTGTGAGATATAGAGAATCCCAAAATACGTTTTTCTTTTGTTTACCAGCACAAGCATGGGTGAAAGGAACTGCCAGCAGACACGGAAGTAGAGGTTTGGTTTCTTTCCCAGCATATGCTCCACCATTATACTGAGCCGTCTCACTCCTGCGTGTGTGAAAGAGCAAGAGAGAGGTGAGATAAAAGCATTAACTGTCATATTTCAATAGGAGCAGAGGTACAATGGCTACATCTGATTTAAGTTCCTATGATGTTGAAGTGCAGACTGAAGGAAGTGAAATTCACCAAATATGAGAGTGATGGCGAGCACCTCGAAGAAGGCCAGAAACATAAGAGACACCACAGCTGTGTAGTGATCCATCAGCTGAAACACATACATCCCACCCTGCACACACACACACACACACACACACACACACACACACACACACACACACACACACACACACACACACACACACACACACACACACACACACACACACACACACACACACACACACACACACACACACACACACACACACACACACACACAATATTATTTCAGTACCATTAAAATGAGGCTCAGGTTTTGCTGTTTATACATCAGATACATTTGAAATGGTGCTTGATTGTTTTAATTTAGCCTTTAAGTTTCCAAAAAAAAAAAAAAAAAAATATCAGATCATTTTTTTTTATTATTATTTTATCATTTAAATACTTTCCTTCTGTTCATTTTGTGAAAAAATGGTTTTATTTAAACATACTGTACACTTCCAGTCAAAAGATTTTGAACATTAAGATTTTTTTTACCAAGCCTGCGTTTATTTGATCCAAAGTACAGCAAAAGCAGTAAAGTTTATAAATATTTTAACTTTTTAAAATGTCATTTATTCCTGTGATTTTAAAACAGAATTCTTAGCATCATTACTCCAGTCACATGATCCTTCACAACTTATTATAATGTTCTGTTTTTGCTGCTTCAAAACATTTATTATTATTATCATCATGTCGAAAAAGTGTATGATGTTACAAAAGCCTTTTATTTCAGATAAACGCTGATCTTTAGATCTTTCTATTCATCAAAGAATCCAGGAAAAAAGTTTAAAATTATTCTAATAATAATAATAATAATTATAATAAATGTTTCTTGAACAGTAAATCAACATATTAGAATGACTTCTGAAGGATCATGTGACACTAAAGACTGGAGTAATGATGCTGAAAATTTAGCTTTGATCACAGGAATAAATAACATTTTAAAATATATTCAAATTGAAAGCAGTTATTTTAAATAGTAAAAATATTTCACAATATTACTACATTTACTGTATTTTGGATCAAATAAATGCAGGCTTGGTGAGCAGAAGAGAATTCTTCAAAAAACATAAGAAAATCTGTTCAAAAACTTTTGACTGGTTGTGTAAATAGATTGTATTTTACTCTTTGAATTAAACAATTTTAGAGCTTATAAATAAACAAATTAAAAATATTATAAATATAGTAAGAAAAAAAAAGAAAGAAAGAAAAAACTAGGGATGTCCCGATCCGATCACGTGATCGGAAATCGGGCCCGATCACGTGGTTTCAGACTCGATCGGAATCGGACGTTACCTCCCGATCAGGACTCGGATATATGGCATTCACTAAATTCCAGGGGTTTCATTACCACGACTTAAAATGGGCGTTTCTGGGGGCGTTGGGAAAACGCCCCTTTCTAAAAAAAAAATTATTAAGAGAGGTCACCGATCATGCGCAGTAAATCAGTTTTTTTGTGCTGGCATTTCAAAACCTAGGATCAGCACTGATGGATAATGAAGGACAACACAGTCATACAGGTTATTTTTATGTTTTAAAATCTTACATTTAAACGATTTTCGAAAACAAATAAACAGCCGTTATAGAAATGTAATTCGTGTAGCGTCTATTTACGAAAATTAATCATGGTTTACAACATGAAGGGTATCTGGCACGAAACCGCTGCCCTCTCTCTGATCGTGGACAGGTATTTCATGATGCTGTATATGAATATAAATATGAAGGGCACGAAACCCCTACGATCGTGAAAAGGTATTTCATGATGCTGTATATGAATATAAATATGAAGGGCACGAAACCCTTGCGATCGTGGAGGTATCTGAAGCAAATGGCTTTTCCCAAACTGCGCATGACCAGTGACCTATGCAAATTCTCAAATAGGCCACGCCTGCCTGGTGACGCAGTATCGATTACGCTTTTCTGAAACCCCTGGAAAAAAGTGCATCCCACGGATATATATCAGCGTTTCCCCTACCATTATCTTAGGGGGACGGCCTGTTTATTATTTAAACGTTTTAAACTGAATATAATTTTTCTTCCATGTATTGATTTAAACCTGTTTGCCAAAAATTAAAAGGGTTTATTTTTCATTTGATTAAAAATAAATATGTTTATGCTTTCATTTGATTTCATTTTCATATCAGAAAAATTAAGACACACAAGAAAAAAATAAATAAATAAATAAGATGAATTAAAATGAGAATATATTAAAATCGATGTCACTGCGGGGTATGGTGTTGAACATGAAAAGTTAAGCAGTCTCATCTGTTCTCTTCAACATATAAAAAATTAAAACGTGAACAATAAAATAAATGCAATTAAATCTGTTATAATTAAAATATGAAAATTAAAATGACGGGTGATAAGGAATTATGACAGAATTTTTACGACCCTGTCCGTCACAGGCAATGTAACAGTCTAATGCAACCTCTGGTATATATATTCTCATTATTTTTTTAACACATCTATAGTTCTGCGGTGGCACAGAGTTAGACCTCTTGACTCTATTATAGAAGTATCGCATCGGGACTCGGTATCGGCAGATACTCAAAATCAAATGACTCGGACTCGAGGGCAAAAAAAACCTGATCGGGACATCCCTAGAAAAAACCCTGAGAAATACTTACATACAACATCCTTAAATTAAACCAAAATCAAGTTTCAAGTGTAAAGTGTCAACAATTCCAGGAACAGTTGTATAAAATCCAGCTGTTCCAAGTATAACAAAATCTCAACTATAAAAACACAATACTTGTTTATGAAGTGAAACTAGATCATATTTACCCTGGTAATGTGAGGAATCCCCAGCAGAAAGCCAACGCTGCACACCATCAGAACAATCAGCTCCTTCCTCTTAAAAACTTGCAAGGCTTTCTTACCAAAACCATCCATGATGAACGTTACAGCCACTTCCACCATGGCAAACTGCAGAGTGTACATATAAACATATCAAACAGGTCAACATATGTGTATAGCTCTGCTGAAAACCCTGATGAGCTAAGCACTTCCCTCGTTCTGATCACCAAAGAAGAACAAGGACATTATCACATATCATCCCGTTCCATCTAAACAGATTTTCCAACTGTCCTTTGTTTTTCAAAAGCTCATTTGTTTTTCTCATTTTCACAGCTCAAAGATAATATAAGAATCCTATGTGATCTTTGTCCTTAAAAGTTATGATTTTTGGCTGTTCGGAAACACAGCAATAAGAGCAGATGATAAATATAATCATTTTTTAGTCCAAGAGATTCATTGAATTTCCTGCATGAATTTTCATGAATTTCTGCTTGTCAACAAACTTTGAGAACATGGGAGGACTGGGGTTACAGCTGCAGAAATAAACAATACAGATGAAAGAATAGAAAATGAACAAATCTGCCATCTGTGGCCTACCAAACTTTACAGAGGCAACATTGTTTATATTTTGCACAGATGAAAATTGCACAATGCACAGTAATACTGATCCAAAAAGGTGGACTGAATGCAAAAAATAATTTGATTATAAATATATTTACATACATACGATGTTGAAAAAATTTAAAGGGGTCATGCACTTCTTTTTTATCATAATTTTGTACAGTTTTTACATCAAAAAATATAATTTAGAAGTTTAAATAGGCATGACAGATTTTAAACTCAGAAGTGAATGCCCACTGCTAAGATTGGCTAATAGTTGTGTATGTTTGACAGCCTACGTCATTCATAAATGGACGCTGATGCGATTTAGGTCAAACACACATCAATACTCAGTACATATTAAATGATCAACACCACTCTTTCCTAATGCTGAGATCAGAAGGCTGTTTTTCCACAATTTGACACTGCACAGCGGCTACTTGTATTCAGAGCCATCTTTATCGCTTGGTTTCTGCGTAGACCTGCGTTCGCCGCTCTTATTTACACTAAATGCGTGAATCGGTGGGTGGGGCTAAAAAGGCAGTGCTGTGGAAGCAGGCGTTGATCATTTTCTGTGGAGGCGATGTTTAGTTACACAATTACATCATAGAGTGGAACGTTTTGAAAAAAGTTTTGAGAAGAAGAAAGTTTTGAGTTCTGAAACTTACAGGATGTTTACAATGTACAATGATCTCTTATGTCAAAATATCAAGGTAATTTTGGTTTCTCAGTTCATGACTCCTTTAAAAGACATCAGTTTAGTGCATGTTGACAGAGAAAACAAGAGCATATCCCAAGTGAATGTTTTATTTATGTAGGTATTAGACAGAAAGGAAGCTTACTAGAGATTGAAATTGTGTTTTGAGGGTTATTCTACCTGACTGTCCAATCCAAGGCAGAGTAACATGATGAAAAACAGAGGAGCCCAGAGTTGAGAGATTGGCATAGTGGAGAAGACTTCAGGATACACCACAAACACCAGACCAGGCCCTGCAAGAAAACACGCACATACACAATATCACTCTCACTGATAAAGAGAAAGATGACACCAGTTGCCAACATGAACAACTAATTACAGGTCTTAGCAAACAAGGAGAACCAAATCTTTCACATTTTTAGATAATATAATTGTTCTCAGATCACAGTAAGTAGTGCTCTCTGCTCTGCTTAACAATTTATATTCTGCACTTCTCCACCCAAATCAGTGTAGGAAAAAAAATACAGATTATAGATTTCTGTATTACTCAAAACCAAAAAAAAAAAATAAGACTAAGACAAAGACTAAGACAAAAATCCCTTGTCATCCAAGATGTTCATATCTTTCTTTTTTCAGTCGTAAAGAAATAGTTTTTTTTAGGAAAACATAGTTTGAACTTCCAAAATGCAGTTTAAATGCAGCTTCAAAGGGCTCTAAATGATCCCAGCCAAGGAAGAAGGGTCTTATCTAGTGAAATGATCGGTTATTTTCAAAACAAATTGACAATTTATATACTATTTAACCTCAAATGCTCGTCTTGTCTCGTCTCTGCGATGTGCATGCATAGTCTGTGTGATCTGGGTCAAGACAGCTAGGGTATGTCGAAAAACTCCCATCTTGTTTTCTTCTCCAACTTCAAAATCATCCTACATCACTGCAGAAGTACTAACCCAGTGTTTACAAAGCGAACATACAAAGAAGATCAAACGCCCTTTACAAAAAAAAGGTAAAATGGCATTGTAGTAGGGATGGTTCAATACGTGTATCGGTACCGTTCGGTTCTCGGACAAATTCCAAATGGAAGTGATCATCCCTATCACCTTTGTGGGGGGACTAAGCGAATCTGCTTAGTGCTGACAGGGAACCATCAGCTGTCAAGCTGTCGAACACACCCGTGTCTGTCAGCACTAAGCAGATTTCGCTTAGTTATGCTAACAATAAAAAGACATTAATGACATTAAAACAGCGACATCTGCTGACAGAGGCCATGCTGTGTTGTCACGTAAACATCCCAGCTGAAGATAATAATGAGGAAATTACATCGCTCCCTTCGCCAAGTGCACTGCAAACGACTACATTATGACATGCACGTGCCCTAAGTCCCCCCACAAAGGTGATAGGGATGATCACTTCCATTTGGAATTTGTCCGAGAACCGAACGGTACCGATACACGTATCGAACCATCCCTACATTGTAGGACGATTTTGAAGATGAAGACGAAAACGAGATGGGAATTTTTCGACATACCCTAACTGTATTGACCTGGATTACACAGACTACGCTTGGCATTTGAGGTTAAAAAGTATATAAATTGTCAATTTGTTTAGAAAATAACTGATCGTTTCGCTAGAGGAGACCCTTCTTTCTCGACTGGGATCTTTTTGGAACCATTTAAAACTGCGTTTAATCTGCATTTTGGAAGTACAAACTTGGGGGCACCATACATATCCATTAAATGGAAAGAAATCCTGAAATGTTTTCCTCAAAAACAATTTCTTTATGACTGAAGAAAGAAAGACATGAACATCTTGGATGACAAGGGGGTGAGTACATTATCTGTAAATTGTTGTTCTCGAAGTGAACTAATTCTTTAAGGGACTCTCCTAAGGAGAGAGAGCAGAGAATGAAGGAATGCAGGTGACAAAGCTTTAAATGATTTGCTATGATGAGAAATACTCAGCAAACCTGCTGACCAACACAACTGTAAATGCATTTCTCAGAAGAAAACCTTCACCCTGCTGTTGTGAGAGATGAAGAATGACAGGGTGAAATCTTGCTGATAAGGTGACCATAGTTAAGGCTGGAGTGTTTCCTCTGAGGACGCAAGGGAGGAAAGTGCCTAATCAAACTAAATAAATCATATAAAATATGATATAAAACAGCTACATATTTCACATGGGAAACAGCATCTGTGTTCTCTGTTGAGGTAATTGAGATCTTAAAGTGTTAAACTGGTGGAAATGGAAGACAAAATGTTTTACTAAACGGTGCTGTAATATGAACACCAAAATATTTTGATATTGTAAACTGCTGATAAGTTCTCTTGAGAGCGCTTCATCTCAAGGACATGCTTTTATCATTGTTTTTTTGTTTTGACTCTGCTCTACTCCTACCTTCATCCGTTTCTTCCTGATTTTTTTTTTTTTCCATGAATAGTCCCATTTATTCTTCACTGGCAAAATCCTATCCAGCCTTAACCTCCTCTCACACTTATCCTCACTCCAGTGGTACAGAAAGAGAACTTTTCATTTCTTATCCTGTTTCATCTCAACTTCTGAAGCTGGAATTTTCCCACTGCATTCTTATTTCATTAGCTTGGCTTTGATATTGACATTCTTTAGGCTTGTTTTGTGCATATTTATATCAATGCCCATACATTCCCAGTGTCCTGTTCTGTGTATATTAATTAACATTTGGATGTAAATGTGATCACCCAGTGCATGTGATTTCCTAATGATCACAAAAGCACAACAGCAAAAAATGCATGAAAAAATGTAACTGAGATTCTTTGTGATCCTCCAGTCCTTAAAACTAAATTGTGATTCTTGTCTGTAGTGACACCTGACAGTAAAAGTGGTTCAACCAGCCTAAGTAATTCTGTGTATTTCCTGCTTGTGAACAAACCTTGAAACACACAAGGTCAGGGGAGGACCAGATTCACAGCTGCAGAAGCTGATATTACAGTGAAACAGATAACGAACTTACCATCTGTGGCAATGTCATCAACAGGCAGGTTGTGAATGTGGGCCATGTACCCAATGGCAGAGAAAATAACAAACCCGGCCACAATACTAGTGGCTGAATTAGCCAGTGAGACGATAAATGTGTCTCTGTAAAAGAGATAAAGTGTGATAAGGAGAATGAATCATGTTTTCCTGGAAGTTAACCACTCCCCTTACCTGTATTATTAAGTCAAGTCAAGATTATTTATACAGCACTTTTTACACAATACATGTTGTATCAAAGCAACCTTACAATATTAAAATAAGAAAATAAAATGTCAATAATAATGCAAGAGTTCCATATTGCAACAAAGTCAATCATCATCATTGCTTTATCACTTACCTGAGGATGTTGTTGTTGAACTTGTTGTAACTGGCCATAGATATCATAGAGCCAAAGGAGATGCCGATAGAGTTGAAGACTTGAGCAGCAGCATTGACCCACACCTACGACATTAGAGTAACAAAGACAGAGTTTTAGTTTTGTCCTCTGATCATATATTATTAACATATACAGATATCTAAAGTTTTAAGTATTAATAAAACATTAACAGGAATCATATTTCATATTTGCTTTATTATACCACAAAACCATTTGTGGACCACAAAACCAGTCTTAAGTAGCACGGGTATATTTGTAGCAATAGCCAAAAATACATTGTATGGGTAAAAATGATCAATTTTATACCAAAAATCATTAGGATATTAAGTAAAGATCATGTTCCATGAAGATATTTGTACATTTTTGTACTGTAAATATATCATAACTTAGTAATATGCATTGCTAAGAACTTCATTTGGACAAATTAAAAGGCGGCTTTCTCAATATTTCGATTTTCTTGCACCCTCAGATTCCAGATTTTCAAATAGTTGTAGTCGTCCAAATATTGTCCTATCCTAACAAACCATACATTTAAAAAATGACCCTTATGACTGGTTTTGTGGTCAAGGGTCACATATGGAATTACTAGGACTGTCAATTAATCTAAAATTGTAATACCAATTTAATCACAACATATCTACACTCTAAAAAATACTGGGTAAAATATGGACAAACCCAGCAATTGGGATGTTTTGACTAACCTTCTGGGTAGTTTTATGGTTAAATTGTATTGTAGTTTTTAGATTAAACATTTAACCCAACTTTTGGGTCAAAACAACCTAGTCGCTGAGTTTGGTTATATTTCACCCAGCATTTTTTAGAGTGTGTAGTTAACCTTTTTATATAAAAAAGTAACATGCAGTTATTGGGTTTGGTAATTTGTATAAACATTTATTCAAGCAACACAAATAGAAATGGAGGAAATTTGTGTCATGAGAAATAAAACCTGCCTTTATTCAATGCTCCAGTTTTTACATGAAGCATGGGTGTTTTCAAAGATTTTCCAGTGTTAAAAGTTATTTTCAAACCAAAACTGTTGATTATCTTCACCAAGTGCTAATTACACGTCAAATGGTAAACCACCACAATTCCCACAGTAATGTTGTTTAGCAGTGTTCCTACAGTAATGATGTGGTAGGATGTAAACAACTTCTAGTTTGCTTTTAACACAACATGACTTCACGTATATTTATTCACATATGATCTCACCTGGACTTCCAAGAGTTTACTCCAGTTTGGCATGAGGAAGAAGAGGATACCATCTTTTGCTCCAGGCAACTGGACATTATTGATCAGTAATGCAAACAGTATGAAATAGGGGAACGTGGCAGTAAAGTACACAACCTATGGACAGAGGCAAATATATTGAGGTTTTATTCACCTAAACAAATCTGTTACATATGGTTACTTTTACAGTTAACATACTAAGCCTTACTGTATTCACACATACAAATTATTTGGTTCCACTTTATATTAGGTGTCCTACTATGTACTTGCATCAAAAATGAGTACAATGTGCTTCTTGTGTTCATACTGTATTTCAAAACACTTTTGCTGCTCTTGAGGTGGGATAAAGGTAAGGTTGGGGACAGGTTTGATGTTATGGGTAGGTTTTCCGGATGCGTCAACAGTGAAATTGTAAATGTAATTACAGAAGTTATATTTTGTTAAATGTAAGTACAATGTAAAAACAGGTATGTACACAATAAATGCACTGTATTTAAACATAAGTACACCGTTATTAAGGCCACCTAATATAAAGTAAGACACATTGTTTATACTTTTATAAAGAAACATATTTAACTGTCCATTTGTAGTTTAAATTTGCTATTGTGTCCAATAAAAAAAATGTTTCATTTAGATTATTAAAGCAGTTTCAATCTGTTTAGATGTGAGCTTTGAACTTAACCTTTCCGGTGGATTTGACTCCTTTAAAGATACAGAAATAAACAATGGCCCATGCCAGGACTAGAAGGCCAAAGAGTTCCCAACGAACCCCTCCAGCATGCTCAATCCCTGTGGTCATTTCTAGCACCTTACGACTGGGGGAAAAAAATAGAAACATAATTTTACAAAGCACAAATCACACAACAGAGCAAATCAATATCAGTCTGAGGACTCTGGCGTAGGATTGTCTTGATTAAATGAATGAACTATAAATAAATTAAATAAATAATGTATATATATATGAATAAAATTATATTGTTACAATGAAAAATGAAAATTTGATGTTTATCTGCTTACCCCCAGCGCATCCATAATGTAGGTGACTTTGTTTATTAAGACTTTTAATTCAAACCGTCTGTCAGTCATATAATGGCAGTCAATGGGATCCATGGCTTTGAGAGTCAAAAAACATACACAGACAAAACCAAATTAAACCCTGCAGCTCGTAATGATACACTGAGGTCTTAACACACAAAACAATCGGTCTGTCCAGGAAACTGAACAGTACTTATATATATATATATTTTTTTTACAATGTCCAACTGTCCCTGAGCGTGTTCACAACAGCTGGCGCGTGACGCGTCAATGCGCTCTGGCATAGTATTGTGGCTACTCAAAATGGTAATTACTTGTGCTTATCCTGATTGTTGCAACTGATTAAAAACTAAAAGATTGCATTGCTTGCGCGAACTCACACGAGAGTGTTGACTTTTGACTGACTCCCAACTTTTGAGACTGATCGACTGAGGTTATGGTTGCTAGCTCTTTGTCATGTGTTGTGAACATGCTCAGGACAGTTGGACTTTGTGGTGGATCAGAGATAAAAAATTATATAAATACTGTTCAGTTTCTTGCACAGGCCGATTGTTTTGTGTGTTAGGACCTCAATGTATCGTCAAGAGGGTTTAATTTGGTTTTGTCGGTGTGTGTTTTTGACTCTCAACGCCATGCATCCCATTGACTGCCATTATATGACTGACTGACTGCAACAGTTTAAGTTAAAAAAAATCTTTGTTTGTGTTCTACTGAAGAAACAAAGTCACCTATATTTTGGATGCCCGCAGGGTAAGCAGATAAACATCAAATTTTCATTTTTGGGTGAACTATCCCTTTAGAGCTGCATTAATGTTTTTAACTTTACAGGACGTTTACCAGCACTACACACAATGTGACAGCACTTTTTCCAATAACTTTTCCCAAATGTTCCATTTACATTGATTACAGGAAATTCAAAAAGTCAAACATTTCCACTAAATGTAGCATGAACATTAAAGACAGTAAACAAATTAAATCTGTTACTCACTCAAAGAACTGTTGACTGGCTGATTGCAGATGCGTGGCATTGCCAGGAAATCCAGTGGAACAGTTGCCAACTGCATTCCAAGTGTTGTTGCAGAACTGCCATGGCAGTGAGGGGCTGAACGAGTGAAGCAGGTAGTATAGAGCCCAGGTCATGAGCACATTGTAGTAGGTGCAGAGAACATAAGAAATCACCACTGTGGCAAGCCCCACACCTGAGGACAGATGAAGAAAGAGTGAGATACCAGAAGATGCCACCATGTCCTGTCACCTTGTCCAAGTCTTTCACTGCTGAACAGACTCACATTGGAACGGCACCTAGGGCTCTTCAGAGGCTCTGAAATGTTTAGTTTTTGTTTTAGAAGATAAAGAATAAAACCGATGACCTCCAGAAGTACATTTTTGTTTATCATACAAGTTCCAAAAGAACAAAGCAAATCTTCAAGACAGATGTTTCAGGTCAAGTTATATTAGGAGGGCTCTATCTGAAAACATTTCAAAACACTTGCTAAGAAAAAAAAATATTTTCCTCAGTTTCTCATGATTCTTCTGCTATCCTTTTTTAATGAATATGTTTGGTGGTTGGCCAGAACAACCAGAGCTAATACAAGAAGTTCTAGAAGATTTAAATCAGAAAGCTTTTTTTTTTTTATTGAGGACTGCGTGAATGATTCCAGTAAGGCTGTTCAATGTTATGCTAAACCTTAGATTGAAAATGTTAAAGATGCGCAAGACTAAATTTGAAAAGATCTCAGGCAAACAATTTTGAAGAGCTAAAAAATTATTTTACCCTACTTACATGTGATTGGATTGATAATGTGGGAATTAAGTGTGTTGTTGGAACATGTAGTCTTATAATCCTCAACTTTTAAAAACTCAAGGTTCAAATAGCTTTTTACCATTTATTTGTAGCTAATACCAGTGGGTCTTAACTGTTGTTGCTTCATAGTTTACAGTGGATATCAATTGGTAACCTAAAACAGTACCAAACTGGTCAAAAAGTAAATGCAGATTTTTAAGTACCTTTAATTAAATGTAAAAATACTTTTCAGATTACAGTTACATTTTTATGGATTACATGATGACATATTATTCACACAATATTATTAAATTATTCATAATTTATTAATTCTCTCTAATTCCTCATTTCCTTTCTGAAAATAGCCTACTGCTTATATACATTCGGAAAGTCTTCAAGTTTTGTGGACATTCACTCAAAGACATTTCACTAGTCAGCTAGCTATTATTACACAGAGAATTGGGAGGCCACACAGCATTTGACCAGTGAATTTACAAAAATCATTTTAGTTTTCAAAAGTGTTTTTTTTTTACATTTCAACACTGCAACAACTACTGATGTATACAATATTTTTATTTGAATTATCATTTAGTGGGATATTTATGTCTTTGGAAGGCTTTTGTATTTTAAACACATTAAAATGCACAAATCCATGTTATTTTTTATTTACATGTAATGCAGACATTCCCAAACTCATTTTTAAATTATTTATTTTAATAAAAAAAAATAAAAATGAATGGAAAATATCTTCTTACTCTTTTTGTATCAGTATGGTACAAGATTATCCTATTTAAATCAATGTAATAAACAAGTTTGGTCAAGAATAATCTAAAAGTAATCAAAAAGTAATCAGATTACATTACCTAAAATGTGTAATGTAATGGATTATGTTACTAATTAAATTTTTTTCATGTATCATTCTGTCAGTTCTGTGTGAAACAACCAACAATATTGCAAATGCATTAAAACAGCAAGTGTCAAGATTGAACAAGTCAAATTAATTTTATGCTGTTGGCACAGAATTATTGCACAAATCTGTTGCCATGTTGAATGAGAGGATGTCACGCAACCTGTTGATATCCGCCTTTGGTTAGCTATCACAAAGTGGATGTACTCCCTTTAACAGAACAGTAGTTCTGTTTCTCAGTAATTTAAAGTATCACACCCTGAGAAATAAGGAACAGGACTCTTAGCAACCCACAGATATGCCTTCTATACAAAAGGATTTAATGGTCAGGGATTGAACTTAATACACTTATTTTGTGTTGGCACATCACTGACATTCTGATATAATCACAACGGCATTGCTTCCAGTGATTTTGATTCATTACTGCCATACAGTAATCAGGGTTGAAATCTCACAGAAGCCTAGAGTGAAACGGAATTTGATTTAGTAACGGAATATGAACATCAGGAAGATGTTTAAAAATTAAAAGTCGCATATGACAAACAAAAATACATTTCTCAAAGACCCGCGCAGTCATCAGGGTTCCTGTTATATTAGCTATTCTGATGCCCACTTTAAATCCATAGATTAGCTATCATTATTCTCTGTGGATCTTGGCATATTTTGTTTCCCTTTCCCACCGTCTAAGTGGAATGTTCATTAGTTGTTTCAGGCCTGCATAGTAGAACGCTCTAAAAACGGGAATGTTGTTGTTGGCACGTTCCATGGTGCCCTCTAAGGTCATCCAGATTCCCTCAGTGCATTTTGGTCTCCTGAACTTAAGCCTAAATGAGTCCACTGCTTCAGCAAAACTATAGACCAGAGGCATTATGGGATCATTGGACGGTCTACTGGAAATCCAGAATCAACGGTCAATCTAAACTGTTTTGTTTTTGCATGACCATGGTTACCATCCACTGCACATAAAATTATTGCAAACTTTGTGTTGCTCTGAATTTTATTTTATAAACAGATCTGGTAAAGTCATCAAAAAGTTTGTATACATTACTAATTATGTTTGTTTGAGAACTAATTCAAACCTAAAATGGCCTTAATCCTAATAAAAGATGAAAGACTACTTGGCATATAAATATTTAATATATACAGTTGAGGCAAAAAATGCTCTAGAAGGAAACAAAGAGCCTTGGGGTGAAAACTTTTCGAATTTGTAGATCAGGGTAACTTTAAATGATTTTTTCTTCTGGGAAACATGCAAGTATTTTCTGTAGCTTCTGAAGGGCAATACTAAATGAAAAAAATATGATATTTAGGCAAAATAAGAAAAATTTTTCGTTTCACAACATTCTGTTCAAAAGTTTGGACCCCTGGCTCTTAATGTATTGTTTTTCCTTCTGAAGCATCAGTGAGCATTTGAACCTTCTGTAATAGTTGCATATGAGTCCCTCAGTGGGAAAAGATGGATCTCAGAATCATACAATCATTGTTGGAAGGGGTTCAAATACACAAAAATGCTGAAAAACAAAAGAATTTGTGGGGAAAACAGCAGGACAAAGGACTTTCAGGACAAACAAGGGGCTCATTAACAACTATCACTAAACAAACAAACAAAAATAAACAGCTGTGGGTCATTCAAGTAACAACAGTATTAAGTGTAAAAAAAAACATGTATTTTGTATGATCCCTCTTATTTTGGTAAAATAATTAACATTTTATAGATTCTGCAAGGTGTAAGAAAACTTTTGAACTCAACTGTATTTTCTATATTATCATTATTTCTTATGGAGAACAGCTGGGCCCCAAACAATTCTTTGGATTTGCATCTATACATGTTGGCTTAATTTCAGCCACAGTGGTTATGCAAATGTGGTTTAAAGGCCATCTTTGCAGAGAAAAATCTGATTTGCATTGAGGGATATTAAGTTGCATTAAATAAAAATGTATGTAAAAATGTAAGAATTATTAGAATTTTGTTTCTGCAACCAGATGGTATTAGGCAGAGAGAAAGGCATTGTAGCTGTCTGCCACACACGTTTATCAAAACTGTATTTTTGGTCTGTTTGCTTATGCAGAAAAGAACCCATAGAATTTATAACCTCTAACGTACCACATGCAATTCTACCAGCAGTTCCACATTCTGAGAATCACATTAGTGTTGACTAAAAATAAATGCATGCACTCTTTCTTTCTTTTCTGTTAAGTGCACAAATAAATCATTCTAATGTTTTACGCAGCTTCCATAAAACTTGATCACAGTCTTAATGTAGTCTTATATTGAGTTAAGCTGTGCCATTTTAACCATGGCACCTTGTTAAGCCATGCAACCCTAATGTCAACACCTTGTGAAAGACTAACGCATTATGAAAATAATTACCCCAGAGACAGAAAGGTTACTTAGATGTGAGGCTACCCTACCAAGATAGATAATGCAGAAGTAAAAGGAGGAGATTTATTACAAAGGAGAGCCACTGAACAGCCCATTACTCACTTTTTTGGTTAATTGTCAGAACATCACAGAATGTGACACAAAAGTACATTTCAGTCAAAAGAATATACAGAAAGAACTACCTGCTCCAGTCCCTCTGTTAGCAAGGAGCCGTAATCGGCTGAAATGAGCGCTATATCAAGGGACGGACCCAAAAGATTTGACCGGGTAGACTATCTCTGTCTTTGAGGAAAGAAGTCCTTAGTTAGCAGGTGAAAGAACGTCAAACTTAAAAAAAAAAAAAAAAAAAAAAAAAAGGGAAAAAACCCAAATGACGAATAGTGATGGCTGAACTTCTTAATGCTGACACTCATTTTGGATACAAATATGTTGCCCTAAATTTACATAAAAAAATGACAGTATTCCAAAACTTTTATTATTATTTAATAGTTTTTTTTGGGTAACATAAATCACAATACAACCCTTAAAATATAACCCCTAAAATATAATTATTTCCAAATATTCCAGATGAAATTGTCTCTCACCTTAGGTTTGATTTGACTCATTGAATTAAAAATAGTTCTTCTGAGTAGTTATCAGCAATAAAGATTTTTCACTTAAAGTGATTATTACTCTGTAAAATCATTAACATAGGAACATAGGGATTCAAATATGAAGAGGTTGATTCAGATACAGAAAACTCATAATAAGGTAAAACACACTAGAGATCAGCCATCACTAGATCATCAAGCGTAATATAGTTGCAGGTCCAAGCATTTTAAAAGGGAAAAATCCAACATAAAGGGAAAAAGATAAGCTTTACAGTCAGTATCCATGCTTGAACTGCCACAACAAAGCAAATAGATGAAATCATTCACTAAACATAGTCCAGCAAAATGATAATGTAGATTTAAAGAGTTGCAATGCTTAAAAATAAATACCTTTTAGCATTTCATAAAATAAGTATGCTGCTATAACACTGTTTAATAACTATGTATGCAAAGAGGCAATCCTCATCTTTTTTGATACACTAACCAACATAAAATCCAAGCAAAGAAATCCAAAGACTTTACAAGGAATATATAAAAATATATCTTAAATCATTTATTTCTAAAACATATTCCTTGATGTCACTGAACAGATCTGAACAGTGTTAAGAGTTGAACAGGAGGCCATTTGTGTGAATGATATACCGAAACGTCTCACAACTTATGCATAAAAAAACACTGCACATTTTTTGGACTATGTTTGGATGGTAGAATTGAACACAGGAGATTGGGGCACATGGACCACTCACCTTTGAAGAGGGGACATATTTTAGCCACAGCGTGGACCGGCCCCAGCCGGGTGTACTGGCCAACAGCGAACTCCATGAACAGCAGTGGGATACCGCAGAGAAACAACATGATCAAGTAGGGAATCAAGAAAGCACCTGGAACAGCAGATTGGAAAACATTCCATGAGACAACAAGATAATAATTTTTTTCTCAATAAAACTGACATTGTTTTTCATAAAAATAGTGTTGCAATGCCTGCAAATGTATTTTTGTTTTCATACATTTGACAAGGATACATCAACAGAATAGTAATTCAATTTTCTACCCTGCAATTTGTCTTTTTTGCAAAGTCATTCAGTGAGGTTAAAACTATTTTCTTGCAACTCATATTAATGCAAATTTACAATGAAAAGAGGAAGTGTCTTTCAAGTGAGCAAGATGATTTATTCACATGCTCTACATAGATAAGAGGTCTTGCCACAAATCTATTCCCTCTGACTAATAAACTTTTTTCTGAAGACTAAAAAAACATCTTGGGTTGTGAATGGTTTCACTGTATGAAAACAAAGGTGCGGAAAGCAAACATTCTTATGTACAATATGTATATACACTCAACAAAGTCAAGCTACATGAAGCAACACAAACATACAGCAATGGGAGGCAGGATTATCTGCTGCGAACTTTGTGACAACTGTCCTATAAAACATGTTTATCCTTTTACAGATCTCTGTTTACAGTAATTGAGTGTCATAGATTACTCTTCAAACTTTTTGAACAATTTCAATGATTTTGGCATGCATTTAAGTATTTCTTTTCAAAATTTCTTTTAATCTGTACTGTATATGGCATTTTGCCAACCCAGTAAGGAATTTTTATGGTTGATAAATATTCATGGAAACAACAACCCCTAATGTTCTAACTCATATGTTTTAAGTCAATAATTAACAATGGAAAAACAGTCAAAAGAACAACATAAAAATATGCAGAACCAACACAGTGCATCCATGAAAACAAAGTGGGGCGTGAGAAAACAAGAGACATATCCAATGGCACAAACTCCTGGAGTTACTATTGTTACATCTTATAGTTACACAACTGCTGCAACCTGAGCTTTAAATACATGATATTACACCATCTTCTGGTCTCTTCTGCTCACCAAGCCTGCATTTAATTAATCCAAAGCCAGCAAAAGCAGTAATATTGTGAAATATATTTTACTATTTAAAATAACTGCTTTCTATTTGAATATATTTAAAAACAGAATTTATTCCTGTGATCAAAGCTAAATTTTCAGCATCATTACTCCAGTCTTCAGTGTCACATGATCCTTCAGAAATATTCTAATATGCTGATTTGCTGTTTAAGAAACATTTATTATTATTATCATTAATATTTAAAACAGTTGAGTATTTTTTTTCTTTGATAAACAGAAAGATCCAAAGATCAGCATTTATCTGAAATAAAAAGCTTTTGTTAACATGATACACTATACCATTCAAAAGCTTGGTGCCAGTATAATTTTTATTTGGAAAGTTTTTTTTTTGGCAAAGATGCTTTAAAATGATCAAAAATTACATTTATAATCTTACAAAAGATTTCAATTTCAGATAAATGCTGTTCTTCTGAATTTTCTATTCATCAAACAAACCTGAAAAAAATTCTACTCAGCTGTTTTCAACATAATAATAATAATAATAATAATAATACTTTTTTTGAGCAGCAAATCAGAATATTAGAATGATTTCTGAAGGAGTAATGATGCTAAGAATTCAGCTTTGAAATCACAGGAATAAATTAGATTTCAAGATATACTCAAATAGAAAACAGTTATTTTAAATGGTAAAAAATATTTCAGAATTGCACTGTTTTCACTGTACTTTGGGTCAAATAAATGCAGGCTTGGAGAGCAGAAGAGGCTTTAACATTTTTACAAATAACATTACAAATCTTTTGACTGTTAGTGTAAATAGAAATAAAATAAACAAAATGAAATATGAAAAATAATTTATACAATTTTCTACAAATTGTAACACTCTAAAAAGGTTGTAAACCCCGAAGTAAAAATAATTAAATAACTGTCATGTGAAAACAATCATTAAATAAAAAAAAAGTTTAACTCATGCCCATCAATAAATGTTCTTAGCTTTACTCTATTTGTTCTGAACAACATTCATAAAAATGCCAGTGTTGTGTGATACACGTTTATTTTTTGTTAATGACATTGAGAAAAAAGGGGTCCTCTTGGTGTTATGATTATAGTCACATGACTACAAAATGGCTTCCTGCGTGTCGATGTTGGTTGACCACACTGACTTATTTGGCAGATATGTCTTTCTAAAAACATTGATATTACAGAAAAATGGCTTTTTTCCCTTCTAGATACATTTGGATTTATGTAAGACATTTTCGGACACTCAAAATTCACGTAGCTATGGCTAATGTACTGTAAAGTATTAATATTCTGATGAAAACTATTATGGTTAGCAGGAATTGTTTGGGGTAGTAAAAAAGATGAATATATAAACACTGCATCAGAGCTTCTCCGTGGTGATTCATGTCTCGTCACTCACCTCCTCCACTCCTGTAGCACAGGTACGGAAAGCGCCACACGTTTCCCAGACCCACCGCATAACCGATGGAGGCGAGCACGAACTCCAGACGCCGACCCCACGTTTCTCTTGGCTCCGCTGACTGGTGATCAGCCTTTTCCAGGCTCATGGCTTCAGCATTGCCGGGTGTCATCTTGGCGAGCTCTACCTCCTCTTTTTCCTCTCCATCCTGTTGCAATGTAAACTTACTAACGTTAAATGTGCTCTCAGTTTTATTATCCGCTCCGACTCCCATAATCGCAAACGTGTACAACTAAATGAAGCGTAGGATCTCTTAACAACAACAGACAGATATAATGGAATAAAATACATATAGCGGTTATATAGAAGGATGCGACAGTTTATTTAAACGAATCAGCTTGAGACTGTTGTAATTTGCCGATATTGCAATACTAAACGTCACTAAGATTAATGAATAATGCCGAATGTATTACAAAAAAATCCATCCTATCCAACCAGATGCCGCATTGTAACTGTTCCAAATACATAACAGGCACAAGTTAACTGCTTATATAGCAAAGTTACACAATTTCTAAGACCAGCCCCACTCAACTACAGCTTCCTATGTTACATAGCTGTCACGATACTGGCCTTTCTTCAGCTCCGCCCTTTGACGTGAGTCTGCTGTGAAAGCGCGCCGCTCTGTATACAATGCTCATTGCTCACGTGTGAATTTAAAATCGAGTCAAATAACGCGCGTGCACGTGTAGAGGTTAGTTTGCATCATGCAGAATTAATATACCGTAGCCTGTGGTACCGACTTGAAACATTATGTACTGGTAATGCTAAAATGTTTTACACCTTTTTGATCGTTTGATTGGTGCTGATAAGGGATGTTTGACTACACTGGACTTTGGAACTTGAGGATTTAGATCGTATTGTGGAACAGCATGTCAGTAATTTAATTGAAATTCAGCTACTTAAAGGTTTAAGTTTACACGTACTCTACTTTCGGGTATCGAGTAAATGCACTTATAGGATTGTATTGCCGATTCATCATGAGTTTGCAGAAATGAAAGGAAGGCCGGTGCCATGCAAATGATAGGGGAAAGGCGGGATTTTAAAAAAGTAAACACACCCACAACTGCATTTGTTCATTCATTCTTTTAGCATTAGCCCTGCGTTTATGTATTTCCTCATCTTGTCCAGTCAAACACAAAAACCCAACCCCAACCACAAAATAAGCCTACGTAATTTAGGGAAGTAGTAGCCTACAACATAACGGGTGATGAATACTCATCAGGGCTGAAAAAAGTGACAAAGATGCTATTCACGACCCCATTTTTTTATATTAGCTATATTTCCATATTTTGCTATTTACACTACCAGTCAAAAGTTTTTGACTGTAAGATTTGTTTTTAAATAAGACTCTTCTTCTCACCAAGCCAAAGCAAAAACAGTCAAATTTTGACATATTTTAACTTTTTTCAGATTTCTTTGATGAATAGAAAGTTAACAAGAACAGCATTTATTGTAACATTATAAATGTCTTTATAATCACTTCATCAATTTAAAGCATCCTTATAAATAAAAGTAATGATTTCTAATTTCCTCCAAAAAATAAAATAAAATGTTTATATACACACATATGCTGACTCTCCAAGTTTTTGAATAGTATAGTGTATAATGTTACAAAAGCTTTTATTTCAGATAAATGCTGTTCTTCTGAACGTTCTATTCATCAAATAAACCTGAAATGTTTTCAACATAATAATAAATAATAATAATAATAATATTATGAAGAAAAGTTTTTGAGCGGCAAATCAGAATATTAGAATGATTTCTGAAGGATCATGTGACTGAAGTAATTATGCTAAAAATTCAACTTTGAAATACATTCAAATAGCAATGATTTTAAATAGTAAAAATAGTTTAAAATGTTACTGTTTTTGCTGTACTTTGGATCAAATAAATGTGGGCTTGGTGAGCATCTTAAAAACATCTTACTGTTCGAAAACTTATGACTAGTAGTGTATATAGACTCTTTTGTTCTCGGTTTGTTCACCTGGACATTGCTGTCCTTATTTTATGCATTGTTCTTTTATTTGTCCCTGATCATTTTAGTCCTCTATTCACTTTTATTCATGTGTCTGTGACCATGTTGAAAGGTATGCTTTTACTTAATAATAAAATACATTTTTCAATGTTAACTAATAATAAAAAAAAAAATGTTTATGTTTAACAAACAAGTTAGATTATTTACAACGTGTTAAATAAGTTACATTTAATTTCAGCAAAATGGCGCCCCCTATCTACTGAATATACTGCAGACACAATTTTTGCACCCTTTTAATCACTCGGTCAACAAGGCTGTATGCACAACATTTTTTCTGTGGATAAACATCAACATTTCTGTGGACATTAATAAATAAGTAGTAGTAAAAAAGTAAGCTAGTAATAAAAAGTAGAAGTAGTATATTATCAGGTCGCAGTGTTCCCCCTCAAGACCTTTGAAACAATCTGAACACTGCTTCCTAAAGAAAGCCAAACTAATGTTTCAGCTGTTAGAAACGGTTTTATTGCTTTTTAATCCTGGATTTAAATATAGGCCTTCCAAATTGATTTCATCCAGGCCTGTATTCAGGCTATTCAAAACACTGTTTAAGCAAAGCAAAAGTATAACTGCAGTACAGCAGGCTCACCATGGCACCGCATTTCCATTCTTTGACAGAGTTACTGCAAATAAAGTGATTTCTAGGCCATTTGGGTGTTAATAACAGCCATTATTAGAATAGCATTTACATGTAGAATAGCATGTCTGAAGGATCTGGGGGTTTTATGTGTATATACACACTGTCTTGTGACATTAACAGTAAGTTTGTCAGTTCCTTTGAGACGGTCTTAAACAAAAACAATTTATATTCTGTCTTGATCCTGAACCTACAGTGCCAGACCTCTGAGAAAACATCCTTTGACCCGTTTCCACACTCTTTCATTTACACCGCGTTCCAAATTATTATGCAAATGATATCTTTCTCTGGTTTTCATAATTAGTCAATGCAAATGACAGTCAGTATAATTTTTAAGTCATCAACCATTAGGGTATAATTCGAATTTTATTGAACAAACCTCCTAATGATAACAGTATTTATTTCAAAAATAAAAAAACTGAAAATGCACTGTTCCACATTATTATGCACAACAGAGTTAAAACATTGTATAGGTTGTAAAGAACTGAAAATGGGCATTTGCTGAATTTGCAGCATTAGGTGGTCATATTTACTGAAATCTAAATCTATTTCAATCAAAAACATCCTAACTGGGCAAGTTACATCTTACCATAGGACCCCTTCTTTGATATCACTATCACAATTCTTGCATCCATTGAATTTGTGAGTTTTTGGAGAGTTTCTGATTGAATTTGTTTGCAGGATGCCAGAATAGCCTCCCAGAGCTGCTGTTTTGATGTGAACTGCCTCCCACCCTCATAGATCTTTTGCTTGAGGATCCTCCAGAGGTTCTCAATCTGGTTGAGGTCAGGGGAGGATGGTGGCCACACCATGAGTTTCTCATCTTTTATGCAGATAGCAGCCAATGACACAGAGGTATTATTTGCAGCATGAGATGGTGCATTGTCATGCATGAAGATGATTTTGCTATGGAAGGCACAGTTCTTCTTTTTGTACCATGAAAGAAAGTGGTAAGTCAAAAACTCGACATACTTTGCCGAGGTCATTTTAATACCTTTAGGGATCCTAAAGGGGCCAACCAGCTCTCTCCCTATGATTCCGGCCAAAAACGCCACCTCCTTGTTGTGGTCGCAGCCTTGTTGGGACATGTTCCATCCACTACTCCATCTATCTGGACCATCCAAAGATGCACAACACTCATCAGTAAACAAGACTGTTTGAAAATGAGTCTTCATGTATGTCTGGGCCCACTGCAACCGTTTCTGCTTGTGAGCATTAGTTAGGAGTGGCCGAATAGTAGGTTTATGCACAACTGCAAGCCTCTGGAGGATCCTACACCTTGATGTTCGCGGGACTCAAGAGGCACCAGCAGCTTCAAAAACCTGTTTGCTACTTTGTAATGGCATTTTAGTAGCTGCTCTCTTAATCTGATGAATTTGTCTGGCAGAAACCTTCCTCATTCTGCCTTTACCTGCACGAACCTGTCTGTGCTCTGAATCAGCCTCAAATCTCTTCACAGTACAATGATCACGCTTACGTTTTCGTGAAATATCTAATGTTTTCATACGTTGTCCAAAGCATTGCACTATTTGACGCTTTTCGGCAGCAGAGAGACCTTTTTCATTCCCATAATTGCTTGAAACCTGTGTCCTGCTTAATAATGTGGAACATCCTTCTTACTTTTCCTTTAATTGGGCTCATTTGGCAAACTATTTATCACAGGTGTCTGAGATTCATTTCAGTGATCCAAAGAGCCATGAGACACAATACCATCCATGAGTTTAATTGAAAAACAAAAAACTGTGTGTTTATGACACTTACATACAATTTGCATAATAATTTGGAACGCGGTGTATGGACAATGGACATTCTATGGAAAATGGATAATATCCTTGTCATTTTAGCAATCTCATTCTGACATTCAGTTTGAGAGTAAAGGGTGACAAACCAGAAAAAGCCTTTTGACCTTTCAGACACATTGTTTGGATTTGCTGTTTTTACATTTAGTCAAATACACTGGGAGGGGTTCAGCGTGTTCCAGGAGACGAGGCTCAGATTCTTAGTTTAACAATGTATACAGGTGCAGTAGAGGGCATCATTAGGAGTGTGATCCACCCAATGACTGAAAGTTCATCACAGTTCATCCTTCATCCAGTTCGGGATCATTACATGAGCTCCCTCTACTGCTTAACTGTCTACAATAGGATAAATTGAAAAATAGAAAACTTAAATGAGTTATATGAGAAAATACCATTGTTTCAGATATTGTAAATAACACTAGAAGATCTTACATTACAATAAGTTCCTCCAGAGTGTAGATGGAATATGAGAACTTGTAGTTTCAAGAGAAAGGAAATTAAAAAATCATGTTTAAAGACTGCTGGGTGGATGTTTAAGATGAAAGTAAAGTGCAGTCAAAAAGATAAAGAAATGTAAATATAAATTTGCATAACTTTGAACATTTATTATCAGCGGTTTGAGACTTTGAATAGTCTACACCTTGACCATGAAAAGATACTCATGGCACAATTCTCAGACGTCACATTGGCCGAACCATTTTGAGAGTGCCTCAGATATTTCAGTGAGTATCTACAATATGTATTTTAAGTGGCTCAAATGCAACCTCAGAATGACTTTAACCGACCAGAAAATTGTCCTTTTCACTAAGAAAATAAGGTTTCCCTGATTGTTTCTATCTGAGAAACCACAAATAGTGATATAACAGTTTTAATACACTATAAGGCAAAAGTATGTGTATACCACTTTCAAACTAGCAGGTTTGGGCATTACAGTAATTCCTGTGAAAATAGATCTTAATACTACACCATACAATAACATGGTGTGGAAAACTTTGCACATGGCACAAGTCCACACCAGTTCCAGTAAAGCATTTCTGTAAGGACTTTGGTTACTTTGCTTAATGGGACAGTCCATCTAATAAATAAATAAAATAAAATAAATACCATAGACAGACAGGGCCAAGTGAAACTTGTTGAATGAATGTGTCTGTGACCATGTTTTGCCCAAGTGTTTTTTCTTGAATTGCTAATGTTCTGACACAGTTTAACTCTGAGTTCTTGTCATGTTTTATTACAATTTTCTAAACTATAGTGAATAAACTTTGATAATGTGAGAAATGTTGAAGGTGTCTGAATATATTTTGGTTTGACTGTATTAAAGATATAATAATAATAATATAATAATAATAATATATATTACTGGCCAGATTTAAAAAGAAACACAACATAACAGCACTTTCTATAAAAGTAACTAAGTAACATAATTAGTTTGTTTTTTAGGAAGTAACGCAATATTGTAATGCATTACTTTTAAATGTAATCTTTCCCAACACTGCATACATTGAATACATCAGTAATCTTTTTTTAACAATAAAAGTTAACCTAACAGCTTTACTATTGTTCTGTACTGAGATTAACAAATCATACAAGAACTTTAAGTCAGTGGGAAACAGTCATTTGGTACAGGTATTTTGAACATGCATTTTGAAATGTGTATATTATATCTCGCATTTTGATCATTTTGATCATATTATCCATTTCCAATAAACCTGTATCACACATAAACAAAACCACTGTATCAGTTATAATAACAAACTTGCACAGTGTGACATTGCCATGCTCTGTGTTGGGAAAAGTTACTTTTAAATGTAATGCATTCCAATATTGAGTTACCCCCTAAAAAAGTAACTAGTTACGTTACTTAGTTTCTTTTTAAGGAAAGTAATGCATTACAATACTTTTGCGTTACTTTTTAAATCTGGGCAGGGCTTGCTTGTTTGTTTTTAATTAAAAAAGTTCTCTTTTTGGCAAATGTAAAAGCCTTTTTACACCAAAAGCCTCAGGCTTAGAGAAAAGTAAATTCACGCCTTTACAGTAGACCGCAGAAAAATGTCAACTTTTCAGCAATAAAAAAAGGAAAACAAATGTTAGATGAAGTTATTGGTTAATAAAATGGGATAAAGGATATTTGTATTATTTAACATATTTCATTATTGCAGGTTTGTGTTAAATTTCACTGTTTTTATTCATTTTGAGAAATACTGTATCTTTTTTTTTGGTGAGTGAGATTATTTTTTGCATGTTCACATTACAATCTTACAATTTCTCTCAACATGGGGACAGGAGAGCTTTTAATCTGGAATAGAGAAGAACCCTTCTTAAAATGCTCCTACAAGTTAACTTGCATTCTCTAGTGACATTCAATGTAACATCAAGATTTCTATCAGAAATTAATAGAATAGTCAAAACTATTAATTAGAAAGTGGTATCCACAAATTTTTTTCCATAGTGTGTATATGTTAGATCATATCTACCTTAATTTGTCGGCGTAGAAACACTCCTTTTAAACAGTGTTTATGGGTTCCGTGATTGTGCACTTAATAATGCACCAAAAAAAATCAGTAAAGAATGTGAAACAAAGAAAATCACTGCATACGCTTCGTTCCATCAGCGATAGATGTCGCTGCGGTATCATTGGACGCGGTCCGGCTTTGTCGCGCAGTTTGTTGCAAACGCTCCTGTTTCAGGTGATACTGTTTGATCCCTTCCGGTCTCCGTACATTTCTATGTTATGACGTCATCTGGTCGGACGGGAGAGAGAGACACTTTGAACTTGCTAGGAAGCTGGACGAAACCTTGTTTCTCCCTCAACTTTCAGTTGGATTTACTCTGCGGGTCTTACATATGGATCAGAAATGGAGCATCGGTGATGTGCAGCGTGTGAACTTCAGACTTTTCTGAACCAGCATGTAAGCTTGAACAAATATAATTAAATCAGATCGGGAGGACATGGACGAACGAGAAGGTGAGGATTGCGCGAACGATATTTACGCTTGTTTAAGTAAATGTTTACTTCAGCTGCTTTAAAACCTACTTATTCTTTATGTTAAGTCTGTCACAGTACCTAGACACAAGTTAGCTATTTAAATGTGTTTTCAAATCAAATGCAACAGAAACGCACTTGTAGGAATTTGCTTACTCGATCGCTTGTTTTTTGTGTGTGTGTGTGTAGTTGACGTTTGCCGATAAACAACCGTGTTGTTATGTCTGGATATGTCTGAATTTGATTGTTTAATTATTAAAATGTTTTCTTTAATAATCATTTCTAACTGTTTGGATCTCACAAGTAGTAAATAAACAGCTAAAATGGACCCCAGCTGTAACCCGTTTTTATAACAGAAAAATCTGGAGACAGCAGAGTTAGATAAAAATCCATTGCATTTAGAGTTTTTAATAGTAAAATACTCATAAATTGTCTAAATGTAAAGGTACAACCGAGATTACATAACGTGAAACGTCAGCTAGTGCTCTCAAGTTTAAAAACAAAATGTCCCACGTTGAATTGAAAGTTAAATATCTGGAGATTCCCATGTAAACAAACATAATCTGTATTTGAGTTGCCTGTTCTGAACGTTCCTCTGGTTTTTGATTGACAGATGTGACGGAGCGCGCGTGCACGGGCTGTGGCGGGATGATTCAGGACGCGTTTCATGTGAAGGTTCTTCAAGACGCCTGGCACAACTCATGCTTTCAGTGAGTCTTAACTTGATTTCTCTTTAAACTGAGCCAGACCGGCCAGGAATGGGTCGAATAAACAAAAATGTGTTTGATTGCTTTTCTTGGATTTGCCTACTTCTTTTTAAATCTTCGCCCTGCTGAAAAAAAGCACCTTGAACCAGCCTAACATGGTTCGCTGATCTTAATTGGTCTCCCAGCCTTGTCTTTTGGCTGGTTGGAGGGGCTTTAAGTATGAATGTCCAGCTGAGCACTAGGCTGTAGACCACCATGAAGCTTTAAACTTTTTTTTAAGATTTTTGGCCAGATAATTGTTTTATTTACTGAACTCAGTACACAACTATACAGAATTACTAAGAAAAAAGGTTGGCCCAGTTGACAGAGACAAAGAGGAATGCTTTTTCTTTCTTTTTCAGAGGAAAATATGCAGACTATTGCATTCAAATGAAAGTGGTTTTCATTCACACCTACATGTAGGAATTATGGGCTGCTTAGTTCAGTGTTTGTCAGCGACTACTAGGAACTCCTAAAACCTAAACCTAACCTAAAGTCTAGGGTGTTTTGTTTATGTAAATGTGTGAGAGAAATGTTTGTGTAAGAAAAACAAACAGTGAAATGATGAAAAGTACTAATGGCAATGTGAAATAGCTAAAGCTGTTCTCCCTTTTTCCAGCTCTCTTAAAGGATTAGTTCACTTCCAGAACAAACATTTACAGATAATGTACTCACCCCTTTGTCATCCAAAATGTTCATGTCTTTCTTTCTTCAGTCGTAAAGAAATTTTTTTTACTTCTGCAGTGATGTAGGATGATTTTGAAGTCAGCGAAGAAAACGAGATAGGAGTTTTTTTGACATACCCTAATTGTATTGACTCGGATCACACAGACTGTGCATGCACTTCGCAGAGACGAGACAAGACAAGCATTTGAGGTTAAAAAGTATATAAATTGTCAATTTCTTCTGACAATAACCGATTGTTTCGCTAGATAAGACCCTTCTTCCTTGGCTGGGATCATTTAGAGCCATTTGATGCTGTGTTTAAACTGCATTTTGGAAGTTCAAACTTCAGGGCACCATTGAAGTCCACTATATGGAAATAATTCCTGAAATGTTTTCTTCAAAAAACAATTTCTTATCGACTGAAGAAAGAAAGACATGAACATCTTGGATGCCAAGGAGGTGAGTACATTATCTGTAAATGTTGTTCTGGAAGTGAACTAATGCTTTAAGGGTGCTGATCAGTGGTTAACTATCAAATAGCATGTGCCAGTGTAAAGGTCCTTTAAAAAAAAAAAAAAATCTTAGAAGGTCTATGTTGTCAGTTCTTAGCTAGATTAATGTGTCATCAAAACAGCTGCATCCCAAGTTTAAAACTGCCAAGTCGATATTTCTAAATGCTGCAGGAAATTGCTCTTTATAGTTGCTCTTTAATGACCATTGTTGAATAAAGGACATCAGTTAATGTAACTGACCTCAGGAACCTTATGTAAGGACTATTCTTAGCTGTGGTTTGTCAAACTTTTCTAACATGCTGTTTCTTATTAAGCGTTTCAATGAATTGAAGTAGAAGCTTTTGGAGTATTGACTCATACTCTGTCTCGGTCATACCTGATAATAAAGGTGTAGTTTACCCCAAAATTAAAATTCAGTCATTAATTACTCACCCTTGTGTCATTCCAAACCCGTAAGACCTTCGTTCATCTTTGGAACACGAATTAAGATATTTTTGATGAAATCCGAGAGCTTTCTGACCCTGCGTAGACAGCAACGCAACTGAAATGTTCAAGGTGCAGAAAGGTAGTAAGACCATTGATGGAAAAAGTCAATGTAAAAACAATGTTATAAATTTAAGTCAGTCTTCACCACATGTTCAGAAAAATACCATGACACACACGCATATGGTTCAAAGAAACTTAGAAGAGAAATTCTACGTCAGAACACCGGCTCCTTTGTCAGCAGCACCACATGCATGCATCGAAGACTGACGCGGAAGAGAAGAAATTGTTTTCTTTGCGCACAAAAAAATATTCTTGTAGCTTCATAAAATTTAAGGTTGAACCACTATGTCACATGGACTATTTTAATGATGCCCTTACTACCTTTCTGGGCCTTGAACGTTTTATTTGCGTTGCTGTCTATGTAGTCAGAAAGCTTTTGGATTTCATCAAAAATATCTTCATTTGTGTTTCAAAGATGAATGAAGGTCTTATGGGTTTGGAACGATATGAGAGTGAGTAACTAATGACAGAATTTTTATTTTTGGGTGAAGTATCCCTTTATTGGATGAAAACCCAATGACCTCAGTGCTGCCTGAGAGGTTAAAAAACGTGTATGGAACAGTTTTGTCATCATGATCGAATCAGTCATGTTTTGGAGACTTGGGACCAAATGGAGGCTCTGAGGGTTCTCAGATGCTGTGTTCCTTAATGAGGGCAGAAATTACTCCAGAGCCCACAACATTTTATGCAGTCTGGAACATGGGTACAGCCTAGGCCTTTTTTCACCGTTCTGATTTTTTTTTTCTTGGTTGGATATGATGTGTAAGTTTGAGTTTCCCAAATCATATGCAAGCTTGTCATTTCTGGCTTTAAAACATCACACGGTTAACTAACTGCCATAGTCTGGTGCTTAACACGTAAGCAATACATTTAGTGATCATTAGTTGAATTGATTGATGGTTTAATTGACTCTCTGGAATCCCTTTTATGTTATGGCAGGCATTCCCTGTTTTCCTGTAAGTGTTTGGTTGCAGTGAAGGTAGGATCTCCTCTCTGGTTAGCTGTCACATTCCCAGACATCGGCTCATAGCTTCTCCAGACAAATACAAGACTCACTTTTTTCCCCCCTTTCTGTAGAGCTGTTTTTGTCAAATGTCCAACTAATGCCCCTTTTGTGATTGGAGGGACAGGCTGAACTCTTATGCTTTAATGACTGTTCTAACTATAACTATAGGAGGGGCTGGAATGTCTTCTGAATGCGCCCTGGATCAGAATTTTCCTTTTAACTCATTTACTAGCAATTAAAATTCAATTTGTTGTTTTTAATGTTATAGTGTTAGAGCCAGTTTTAAATTCCATCTTAGCTGCACCACTTTTGTTCTTTATTATCTATCAACTTCCTTAATTTAATTGTATTTATATGAAAGTACCTTCAGATAGATATGCTTTTTTTATTATGGTATCGATTGAGCTTGTTAACTTTGAGTCCAAGTGTAGCTGTTTTGACCACACATTTTTTTTTTGTTAGGATTTGAAGATTTTTGAATGTAAGTTGATTATTTGGTTATGACTTGCTATGTCTGCTCTCTTTGTTTCTTGATTCTTATCATTTAGTTCTGTGAGCTAACAGACATGATGGAGGTCTGAATAGTAGTAGTGAGCACCAGAATGTTTCTTTGTTAATGTGAATGGTAGTGGAATGAAGGAAGTGAAGGAGTGTTTGTTCTCTATCTGTGCTGTTTGTCTTGGAGTGTATGTGAAGGTTTGAATAATGTCTTATTTCACCTGAAGCCTGTTGTTTTTCCTTTGGGTGTAAGCTGGAACAGGAAAGAGAATGGGTGTTGACTCATCTGAGCAGAATTGAAAGACAGTTCTTGAGATACCTGGTCTTCTAAATAGATACAGAAGTTCAGCACGAGAGTTGAGATTTTTCTTTGAAGTTTTTGAAGTCTCCTATGCTCACCAAAACAGCAATATTGTGATATTACAATATAAAACAGCCTTTTTCTATTTTAATATATTTTAAAATTATGCATAATTAGAAATTATTCATATATGCTGATTTAATGCTAGTTTTACCTTAGATTATATTTGCCATCACCTAGTTTACATATTACATTGTTACGATCCTAAAATTCCAATGTTAAAATCCAAAAATTTTTGCTCAAATCTGATTTTTTTTTTTTTTGTATAGCCGTTCACATTTTAGTTTTAAATGTGGCCAATATCAGATTTCTAGTGTGAACACATCATAGCTATGAACTGACCTGCATACGCAAAAAAAAAAAAACTATGTACAGGGTTGCCAGGTTTTCACTACAAAATCTGCCCAACTGCTTTGAAAAACAACCCACAGTAACAGTGAACTGCATACGCAAAAAAAAAAAAACGAACAGGGTTGCCAAGTTTTCACAACGAAATCTGCCCAATTGCTTTTCAAAACTAGCCCAATCACATTCAGTGGGGTAAATATCACATTAAAGAAGTCGCTTAAACCCATGAATTTGAAAAACAACACACAGCAACAGTGAAAAAGTAGCCCACTTCCACAGAAAAACTGTGGACTTGTAAATGTTTGGACAAAAAAAAAAAAAAAAAACGAACAGGGTTGCCAAGTTTTCGCAACGAAATCTGCCCAATTGCTTTTCAAAACTATCCCAATTACATTCAGTGGGGTAAATATCACATTAAAGTCGTCGCTTAAACCCATGAAGTTGCAAAAAAACAACACACAGCAACAGTGAAAAAGTAGCCCAATTCCATGGAAAGACTGTGGACTTGTACATGTTTGCACAGGGTTGCCAGGTTTTCAAAACAAAATCTGCCCAATTGCTTTTCAAAAGTAGTCCAAAACTAGCCCAATTGCGTTCCAGGGGTAAATATCGCATTAGTGGTGTCGCTTCAACCCACAAAGTTTAAAAACAACCCGCGGTAAAAAAGAAAAAAAGTAGCCCAATTCTGCAGAAAAACCGTTGACTTGGCAACACTTGCGCAGCACGCTGTCACGTGAAGTACACACAAAGGACATGAAGTAAGCAGTTATGCATTTATTTATTGTATGATCTGTCACAGATGCCAGTGTAATTACGAGCAGGCAATATGAAAAATAAAGACAAGGATGTGACAGGAGAAAGCAGAGTTTTAAAACTTTTATGATGAATGTTGATCTAGAGTGATGTAAAAGTTGCATGAATTCCAACATGACTGTTCAGACTGCGGTTGCATTGCAAAACATCTGACCTGTATCGGATTTAGTACCACATATGGAAGTGGCACAAATCGGAATTGAAAAGATCAGATTCCATGTGGTTTGGGCTGTTCACACTGTCATGAGAAAAACCGATCTGAGTCACATACGAGGGAAAAAATGGATTTGGGCCACATTTGGCTACAGTGTGAATGTTGCCCAAGTGCAATTCATAGGTATTCTCTATTTATATCACGTCAGACATGTTTTGAATTTAGCAACCAAAATTGTACCAGTCACATCTGGTGCACAGGTGAAAGTTTATGTCATATGTGCACACCTGCTCAGCCTTTGCAGTGTCCTTACAGATGTTAGCCAGAGAATGATTCACAAACCGTTTCATCTGCTATGATGTCACCGTTGGAACATAGGTTGCCCAACTCGTGAGCAGGTTTTACCCCAGAGGCACACAAATGGTGTCCCTAGATTGGATGACGAGGTTTTGCCCACTCTACGTGGGTGACTGGGTTATTGTGTCTCCCTCTAGAAACAGAGCTTGTCAACATTCCTCCAAACAAAGGCAACAACTGGGCACATGGCCAAAATCTAGCCATTCCGTCGACAGGCTTGAGGGTTTGGTGGCCTTCTCACACTAATGTGATCATTATCAGAACGTCTCAGTACTGTGTTGCTTTTCCACATCCTCCCCACGTTCATTCCATTGAGTAGATTTTTTTTTTTCCGTTTTCCCCATTTCTTTCCCTCTATTTCCCTTTTTCTGGCACATGGTGTACCAGAGAGCTCGGCATTCAGCAGAACATTGCATGCCAGATGCTTCCCTTTGGCACTTTGTCTTGTTGGATTTGTCAGAAAGTTGGTTTCCAATGATGGTTGGCCTTTAGTTTGCAGGCCTTGATTTTTAGATGCTAAATGTAAACTGCAGAGTTCTAAAATTAGGGAAATAAAAGCTACTAGAAATTGAATTTATTTAGGTTAGTAATCCCTTAGAAACTTCCATTCATACCGCACACCAAGCCATTCATGGTGCATGCCAAATCAATTTTAAAAGGGCATTTAAAAAGATTAATTGCTAATCCCTTCAGCATTGGAGAGTATTTGTGTTTTCCTCATTGTGGAAATAAAGATCATTGTGCTTCTGGAATATGGCCTGAAGACGATTTCCTGCTTTGATGCTTAGACTTTGTTTTGGTTCAGACCTGGTGGCTGTCTAACTCCTTTCCTGACCAGAGTCTCGTAAAAAATTGGGCAACTATTTCCTAACAACAACTGATTTTACTATTGTCTGAGAGTTTAGTCTTGCTATTAAGAGGAAAAAATGTGTTCCTTTCTAACCTCCTGGTGTTACCTTTAATTTTTGCCTTTTGGAGCACTTAGGATTTAATATTCTGTGCAGAATTGTTGCTTTACTCACAGTGGAAAATTTGACCAGACTTAGACAACTGTTTTAGCTTCGATGTTTTCTGACTGGTACGAGTGCTACTTTAAGAAAAATATCTAGAATAGTACAGTGTACACGGGTGTAATGATACAGTACATTTTAGCAACTGATTTATCAATCACATAAGACAGAACTATTCAGAAAGGGAAAAAATAGAATGGGCTTTGCCTGCTTTATTATTTCTAACCTATGTAGAATTTAAATTATTTAAAATTTATAAAGTTTATATCCACCTTGCAGAATTTGCAAAATGTTAATTCCTTTACCAAAATAAGAGGGTTCATACAAAATGCATGTTATTTTTTGTGCATTTCAACCCTTTTCAACAGTAACTATGATTTTGAGATCCATGTTTTCTAAGGACAACTGATGGATTCATATGCAACTTTTACAGAAGGTTCTGAAGCATCAATGAGCATTTGAAGGAAACTCGATGCCAGGGGTGTAAACATTTGAATGGAATGAGGATGTGTAAATTTTTTCTTATTTTGCCTAAATATAATTTTTTTTTTTTCATTTAGTACTGCCCTTCAGAAGCTACAGAATATTCTTACATGTTTCCCAGAATATACTTACCTGTTTCACTTACAAAAGTTGCTAAATTTTCCCTGATCTTCAAATTCAAAAAGTTTTCACTTCCCAGCTCTTAATGCATGTTTCCTTCTGAAAGATCAGTATGCGTTTGAACCTTCTGTAAAAGTTGCATATGAGTCCCTCAGTTGTTCTCAGTGTGAAAAGATGGATCTCAAAATCATACAGTCATTGTTGGAAAGGTGCTGAAAAACCAAAGAATTTGTGGGACCTGATGGATTTTTCTGATGAACAGCGGGCAAAAAAAAAAAAAAAAAAACACAGCTGTGGATCATTCAGGTAACAACACAGTATTAAAAATCAAGTGTATGTAAACTTTTGAACGGGGTGATTTTTAAATTAAGCTATTGTTTTCTCTCGTGGACTATATATAAATATCTTTTGTGTGAAATATCTTATTGAGATCAGTACAAAATAAAAAGTAACATGCATTTTGTATGATCCCTCTTATTGTAGTAAAATTAACATTTTGCAGATTCTGCAAGGTGTATGTAAACTTTTGATTTTAACTGTACAAGATCATTATAGTAAAACAGTAACTTATAATATCATTAATCTAAATCATTAATACAGTAGCACACATACAGTGACCATATGAGCGTGTCTGATGTATATTTAGAAAAATATTTTGGCCATTCATCATGGTGCTGCCATTTGCCTCTAAGGCTGTACTTTTTTCTGCTTAAGTTATGTACACATTAGGTGCCTCACATTTGATGTAGGTCCCGGTTGCCCCCCTCCTCACCTCTTAACTAGTCTGGCAAAACAAGCTGTGGCATGTAAAGAGGAACTTTTTGCTTTTCATGCATCTTTCCCCGTCTCCCCCTGGACAAATGATCCTTTATTGTTTCAGAAAAGCCTCAAGGTGTAAGTGTTCTGCAGCTCGAAGTCTTTAATTAAGTTCATTTTTTCCTCATGGGAAATAGATAATGGTTTAAAGTGGCATACTTTGTATCCCAGCATCAGGTTCTAATTGTAGGTAGGGTGGCTGACAGGAGAGTGTGCATGAGAGAGTTTCATGACTAGTTTTGGCTCATGTCCTAAATTCCTTAACTATACTGTTTGTGTGTGTTGCCCAGTTGGACTTTGTCTCGGTCACGAGTGAATGGATTTTTTTGCACGTACTGTATGTCTTCTTTGACACCATTGACCACTGCTTTAGCATTACCTCAGATTCCAAGAAGACATGTCTTAAAGTAGAAAGTGCTTGCTTTGTGGGTTTTTTTTTTTTCAGATGTATATATCTGAAACATTTCAGTAACTGTTCAGTAACATTTAACAACTTTTTTACTTTCTTTTGGTGGGCCATATTTTGAACCCAAAAGTTTTGTTAATGGTAAAGGAAAAGTTCAACTAACAATGATTGTTGTTCCAAACCTGAATGATATTAAAAGGGATAGTTCACCCAAAAATAAAAATTCTGCCGTTAATTACTCGCCCTCATGTCATTCCAAACTCGTAAGACCTTCGTTCATCTTCAGAGCACAAATTAAGATATTTTTGATGAAATCCGAGAGCTCTTTGACCCTCCATAGACAGCAAGGGTGCTACCATGTTCAAGGTTCAGAAAGGTACCAAGAACATTTATAAAATGACATTAGTGGTTCAACTGTAATTTTATGAAGCTACTAGAATACTTTGTGCACAACCCCCCCCCCCCCCAAAAAACAAAACAAAAAAAACCCTAAAACCTAAAATAAAGACCTGAAGACAACAATTATTTTCCCCTGCTTCACCCTTGTGCCATTTTGAAGGAAACCACTTTTCTTCCAAACCCTTTATGACATGAGGGTGAGTAATTAATGACAGAATTTTAATTTTTGGGGTGAACTATCCCTTTATCCCAGTTCATATGAATCCTTTAGAAGCCATTTGATAGTTGTAGTTGTTGTTGTTTCTCTAACAGGAACAGGATAGTAGCTAGGATATTTTTTTATTATTTCTCAATTTTGTGTTCCACAGATGACTGTGAGTAAATGATTGCTAGGTGAAATATTTCTTTAAAACTTCACACGTGAAATTCCAGGGATGCGGTGAACATGTCAAATACCTAAAGCGGTCGCATGCTTTGGAAATGTTTATGGCCCAACAAAGCCATAATCCTCACTTGCTAAACATTTCAGTCACTCAGGTTCCTCCTCTTTCTTGGAGAGCTGATTTCAGATAAGTTGCTCAAGGGAATGTCTACATACAGAATGTTTCACTTACAGACTTTTCCCTGCTTGTTCCTCCAGGTGTTCTGTGTGCTTTGATCTCCTGACAAACTGGTACTTTGAAAAAGAGGGGAGGCTGTACTGTCACAAACACTACTGCGAGAAGTTTGGGGAGCTGTGCCATGGCTGCTCGCTGCTTATGACTGGACCTGCTATGGTAAGAAACACTGTGTGAACTTGTCTGAATTGCATGACAGCGTGTTTGTTTTTCAGAGAGTCCCACTGAGAAAGTAAAGAAACTGACTATCAATAGAATGGTCTTAAGAAGAAGATTTCACAAGGCAAATACTAACCTGCGCAAGAACCACTTAGATAACATGCCATTGTCTCATTCAGTAAATATTTACATGGCTAAAACAAGTGGTCTAATGAAGGCAGGCAAAAGTCAATAAGTGCAGATGTTTTTATGGTACTGAAGAGGTCACTGATAAGGTAAAGGGTGGTTTAAACGTTTCCACTTTTCCACTCCTAATGAATAACATTTGAGTGATGCTTGTGGGAGGAAAGGATATGAAACACACAAAGCTTGAATCCCTCCTTATGAAGTCCTTGCATCAGCATTACAAACTTATTTCTCATACTTATGAGTCCACAATTTGCCGACAGCTATCTTACAAATGATTAAAGCCCTCCTGTATTGGTTCCATCATCCGCTACTGCAGTATAGTTTCAAAGGTGTAAGTTATGATTATCCAAACTGTCATCAGATCAGCTCATGCTAAATTGATGTATCATTGTTTGGCAGACTTGATGGAATGAGTCAAACCAACATAAAAATTCCGTCACTAATTACCCACTCTCATGTTGTTTTGCGAAACATGAAAGATACACTGATTAATGTTTCAGTTGATTTCATCCATACTATGAAAATCAGTTGAACCCAATACTTTCAAGCTCCAAAACGTACATAAATGTACTGATGTTCAAAAGTTTAGGATCAATAATATTTTGAATGTTTTTTGAGTCTCTTATGCTCATCAAGGCTGTATTTATTTGATCAAAAATACAGAAAAAAAACCCAGTAATTTTGTGAAATATTTTTGCAATTACTAATATTGGTTTCCTCTTCTAAAGTACTTTAAAATATAATTTATTTCTGTGAAACAGCACTGAATTTTCATCAGCCATTACTCCAGTCTTCAGTGCCATGTGATCTTCCAGAAATCATATTAATATGCTATTTATAATAATTATAAAAGAAAAAGAAAGAAAGAGAAATGACTGACCCTGGCTCAAACTTTTAAATGGTAGTGTATATTTTAAAACAAAATTTCTATTTTGAATAAACACTGTTCTTTTTAACTTTTTATTTATCAAAGACTCCTGAGAAAAGTATCACAGGTCCCCAAAAATATTAAGCAGAACAACTTTTCCAACATTGATTATAAATCAGCATATTAGAATGATTTCTGAAGGATCATGTGACACTAAAGACTGGAGTAATGTCTGCTGAAAACTCAGCATTGCGTCATAGGAATAAATTATATTTGAAAGTATGTTTTAATTATGTTAATTTCCAATAATATTTCACAAAATTACAGGAACTGTTTCTGTATTTTTAACCAAATAGATACTTTATTGACATAAGAAACTTCTTTAAAAAAAACATTAATAAATGACTGATCCCAAACTTTTAAACGGCAGTGTAGTTTGAAAGGAGTTTTTGCACATTTACATTTATTCATTTAGCAGACGCTTTTATCCAAAGTGATGGAGTCCATACAAACAAATACACAGACTACATCAAATTTAGCAACGAAAACCTTAAACATTAACCAACTTTTAATATCATTGGTGAATGATATTAGCGAGTGAATATTCCAATTAATTTGTATGGAATCATTTCTAGCTTTGTTCTTTTAGAGCTTAAAAGTATCGGATCCCGAGAATATGGACAGCTGTAATATTATTCAAATATTATCTTTGTGATTCTTTCTTCTCCTTTTAGGATATGCAACTCAGTTTTCTCAAGTGTCAAGTAAAACTTGAATCATAGTTGTCTTTGAATCATATCTCTGTCTTGATTTCAGACTAGCTGTTATTGCTGACTATTATAAATGATCTCATTCCTGTAAGCAGTGTGACTGATCTGAAGGCTGGAATGGCCTCAGTGTTGTGTGCCGTTTCATCATGCGTCTGGAATGCCTTTGCATGGGCTTCAATGAGGAGCTTTGTAATTATGACGCTAATGGAAGCCGTATCAATGCACGAGAGAGACTCACAAATCCATCTCTAATGTAAACAAATGAGGTAAAACAGGTCGTTTTTGAATGGCTTAAGAGCGAAAGGAGAGAATTTGCCAGCAAGCAAAACTCATAATGGGCCTTTTCTGTTTGGGCTCGGATTGTCGGATGCCAAGTATTTCTGGTCAGAGTGCGTTGCCAGTTGTGGGCTCAGAAGCACAACCAGCAGGGTGTCAAAACCTCTGAAAGACAGGCAGGGAGAAATCACAACCTCACAGCTGAAGAGCTTGTTTGAATGTGTTTGTGTTTGTGTGCATTTGTTCATAGACCATCCATGAGAATGAAAACACTTTTCTTTGGCTGGATCAAAGTTACTCACTGTTCAGTTTAGTTCATGTCTAAAGCTGCTTTTTAGCACATCACATTCTTAGGCAAGAAACTCTACATGAGAGATTTTTTTTTTTTTTTTTTTAAATCCGTTCTGTGCTCAGTTAGCTGTGGTGATATGACTCCTTGAGTCCTAAGGGAGGGGTGGCTCTTTTACAAAGTACTGCTGGGAAACAGCCTTTCTCACATGCACATTCACACTCTGCTGTAACACACAGACAGGTATGACGTTTGTATGAAACATCATGCTTACTCACAGGTTGATCCAAGTGTCAAGCTGTTCAAATAACTGCCTTTGAGCAAAGCACTGTAAATGTAGACATTAAATATTCAATTACTCTTTTAGCTTCACTGATTACCAGACAGTCAGTTGTCAGTGTGATAAATTAATATGAATATTATTTAGTGTTATGGTATTAAGTAATTTGCAATGGTGAGATGCATTTGTATTTTATGCTAGAATGACCAAGTAGGCATGAATTCCTCTAATTGCCAGTCTACATGTTCTGAACTCTGATTTGGTCTGCATGAGGAGGTGTGGCTTCCCCAGTCGAGAAATTACCCAAGAATTTGGTTCGTCAAGCCCCCGGACCGTTGATTCACAGCTCAGTAAACATAACTGCTAATCTGTCTTTTGTGGTTCACATTAAATGAAACCTCAGCGTGACCTCATACTTTCTCCATTCAGCCAGAATGAATGAAAGGAAGAGCCAGAGGGTTATTGGTTAAACAATTTTCCATTCAAAAGTTCATTTTTATTCCATAACCTTTGCTGATTGGCAGTTCTTTTTATATTGAATTTATATGAATAAGTGAGTGTGGGCAAACTATGCGTGTATGATTGGGGATAAAAGCTACTAAGAATTTGGTATTGTGACTTTGTTGGTAGTTGTGCTATATGGGCCATTCTACAGAATTAGTGCAAAGTCAGAGTTGGAAACATCTTGAAAAAAGTATTTTCCACAAATTTTGTATGTATGCAAATAGTACAATATCAAAGGTACACATTTCTAGTAATTGTGGAGTTTTGTAAATATATATTTTGCCATTTCGTTAAAAAGTTTTAGAGGTAAATCAATAATTACAATTTTAACAGTATTTCAAGTGAGATGAGTTGTATTTTGAATAGTTTTCTTTGTAAAAGGCAAGAAGATCATACTGATTTCAAAGTTAAGGATTCATTAGTTTGAATATACATTGAACCAGACATTATCATAACATCTTGATAATTGAGCATACTTTATTTTTGACAAAACATCTCATGTTTCGGTCGTGACGGCACATTTTCAGTAGTGACAGTAATGTTTTGGTAGCGACCACATCACATTACAGAATTATAACTCTCATACTAAAACACTACTAAAACATACTAAAATATTAATAGTTTGCATAACTGTACTAATTTTCCCCCCCCCTCAAATAAAGGATTATGTGTTCCCTTTTGTCACAATCAAAACAATAATGACATGTTTTGGTTATGACTGTTATAGATAGACAATTATAGATACTTTTGGGCCCTGCCCTGAACATTTGTGCACGTATAAAAAAAACCTAAATATTATGGAATAACACCCAAAAAAAAAAGTGTTTAATTGCAGAAAAAAAAGGTGTTTGGTAGTGACATTCCTTAAAGTTACACACAGATTTTCAGACTTTTGAACACATTTATCTGAAAATGATGGGACCCATTTACTCACCATGTACCTATGAGAGAATATTTCCTAATCATACATTTAGTGGTGTACTTAAAATCAGCATCAGCCAATGGACTAAAACATGGACTGTTTTGGTAGAGACATGAAAATGTGGGACACATTTTTTTTTGTTTTACAATAGGATTCATAATTTACAAAAGAAATATGCATTTGTGCATTTGATTTGTGGAACTGTATTTTTGCTAACGACTAGTGAATGGATATTTATGGTTATTGTATTTCCAGATTAAAATGTTGTGTGTGGTTGCATATTTGAAGGTCTTTTCCAGTTTAAACATTTCTCAGGGTGAAACGTCAAAGAAAGAAAGTAAAAAGAAACTCCAGAGCTTTCTTGTAAATTAATATTTTCTACGATTTATGGAAGGGAGGTCAAAGCGTGAGCCTGCATTAGATAGAGGTAGAAGGTGTTAAACAGAGATTGACACGAATGATGTGTTGTCTAAGGGCATGGGAGCACCGCTGTGGGGAAGGGGCTGGCAGCCTTATGTCACTTCTGATAACAGACAGGCCTAGACACTTGCAGGTGTTACAGAAAAAGACAGCGCACACCCTCACGTCACTGTTAAAGAACGCAGACTGAACCAAGACAGTGCACCGACACAAAGCAGATGAAGCACAATGAAGGCATGATCCACCACGCCTGGGCTTGGCAGAGAGGAATCTGCATACACAGTGCATAGGAGTATCCCAGAAATACTCTATCTGGACCACTGAAAGGGCTGGTGTTGCTGGCACTGAGGATTATCTATTGGGATGTCTATTGTGCACTTTTGGAGTGAATTCATAAGGCATTATGGCTGTGTTCTGATGTGCACTGGGCATTCCTGTGTTTCAGGTGGCAGGAGACTATAAATACCATCCTGAATGCTTCGTGTGTTTAAGCTGCAGGGTGGTAATTGAGGATCAGGATACCTATGCTTTAGTGGAACGTACCAAACTCTACTGGTGAGTAACTGTACACATTTCACCTCCAAACTATAAGTGTAATATTTGTAGACTCTAAACTGTAGTGATAATTCCTGTGTTGACTTTACATATCATAGCTAGGGTGACCAGATGTTGTGGTTTTATGACGTGTGTCCTGGTGACAATTCCCAAAAAAAAAAAAAGGGAAATATGTCCCAGTTTCAGTTTTAGCTCACTGACTTTTTATTTTAGATAACCATCTACAATATCTGGTATCATTTGTGTTGTTTACTAGGATGATGGCACATCTGTTTTTGAAAGCTAAACTAAACAAAATCTATTAATTTCTTGTGCAATGCATGAACTTTTTAATGCACATCTGGCTTTTTAAATGTATTTTATAAATTAAAATAAACAGGTCAATTTATTCAAGAATAAAGCACCAATTTAAATAAAAATGGTTTTATGTACACACATTTGTTTTATTCATGTTTCACAAATAAGGCCCATTAGTTCCAAGTTTTACTGAAGAAACATCATGTTTTGCAAACTACCCATGAGTAGCCTTCACATGTTAATTAGTTAAAATGTGGTAACTTAAATGCATATTCGAGTACAGGTAAGCAGTTATATTTAATACGATAATCATCTCCTAATTATGTATAATTTTTTTAATGGCGTTCTAAACTTTTTATATGATTCAATTTGCTATTTTGTCTGCTGTTTATCTTCATTTGTTGTTTTCAGTAAAGCACAGGCAGGCTGACACACATTCGAGTGTTATAACATGTCTAGAGGTGCTTTGCTCTTGTCAGGTCTTGCCTGAAAGTTTAGGTCCTAAAATTTTCTAACCCCATTGAGGCTTTTCAACTTCTCTCCCTCACACAGTGGTAAATGCTACAAGCAGGTGGTCCTGACACCGATGTTGGAGAAGCGTGGTTTGGCCGACTCTCCAACAGACCTGCTCCCTCATACGGTGACTCTGGTGTCCATGCCCTCTGCCACCAATGGCAAAAGGGGTTTCTCTGTTAGTGTGACTAGAGACTGCACCAGTGCCACGGCCAGTGTCCAGGTCAAAGAGTAAGTAAAGACATGCAGAGTAAACAATTGATGCATCCGCCAATTACTCTTGCTTGAGATCTTCGTTTGAGTCCTAGTTAAGCAATCAGTCAAATAGTGTCGCTGAAAAACATTTGGAATAATAGAGACTTGGTTAAGTTATTTATCACCTCGAAGATTCACCACAATGCGGCCACACCCAATACCAGAGACACATGGAATGTGTTGCATAACTGTGGTGATACGACCGCTTGTGTTGGACTGAGGGCACAAACTGCCACTTTCTTTTTGTGTTGTTCAGATCTGAAAACATAAAAGAAAGCTATGAGATATATCTCATCATTCTTAAACTGTCTTCTCATGATGGACATCTTCCAAAATCTCATCCTTACAGGGTCAGAGGGATGCATATTAGTCCAGAGGTTCGGAACGCCATCCATGTTGGGGACCGAATCCTGGAGATCAATGGACTCCCGGTGTCAGCTCTGATGGAAGAGGAGGTACTTTCCATTTTTTTTTACTACTACCATGCTTGATACTAACTTTAAGGTGAAATGGTGCCAACGTTAACTTGTTGAAGCAATGAGGAACAGCATGACAAGCGTTTGGAATACAAACTCATAAAATAGCTTGTCCCAGCACATACAATGACACTCCTTTCATACCATGGTAATTACTTTAACCTGGTCTTGCATTGAATTTACACTACTCCCTAGAAAAAGGCTGGGTTTTGTTATATGGCTTTGATGTGTGTTTTTTTTTTTATCATAATTCAAATGACACTTCATTCTTTCGTCATTGACATCTGTTTTGTCAAAGCTTAGGATATTTCTTAATGTTGCAGAAGCAGTATTTAGTTTTCTTAAGAATAAAATGTAAGTAGTCATGCATGAGTTTGACTTTGTAATGCATACCTATGTTGGGAGGTTTGTCTATGTAGTGTCTTGTACTAAAGTGACTTGTCAACTCCTATGTAAATGCTTTGCATTCTCGTCGTGCATTTGTAAATGCAATTTCATTTTCCCACCATTTCTCCTTAACGTCTGAATTCCACTGCTTCACTTCTGTTGTCATGGATTTGTGCTTTAATTTAATCATGTACAAGGAGGTTTTTGGACTGACTTTGTTTGGCAGCCATCTGCCCAATGTAATGAGCAGCCTGAAGTCCTGTAATCCTAAAAATGGAACATCGAAAGTCCTGAAGTGAACATAATCACAATTACAGAGAGCTTAGATGTCTTCATTGCTGCATGTCTAGATTTGTCGACCTAAAATTTCTGAATATCCAACATGTTCCACTGTTCGTTTGTATTACATAATCCTAAAGGATTAGTTCACTTCCAGAATAAAAATTTCCTGAGAATTTACTCATCCCCAAGTCCAAGATGTTCATGTCTTTCTTTCTTCAGTCAAAAAGAAGTTAAGTTTTTTTGAGGAAAACTTTTCTATGAAGTGTACTTTGATTGACCAATGAGTTGAAGGTCCAAATTGCAGCTTCAAAGGGTTCAACACGAACCTAGCCAAAGAATAAGGGTCTTATCAAGTGAAACGATTGGTCATTTTCTAAAAAAAAAAGATACTCTTTAACCACAAACACTCGTCTTGCACTACCTCTGCGATGCATATCTTCACGCATTGAGTAATCATGTTGGAAAAGCCACTTGGGGTGAGTTCTTCGCTTCGGTTCAAAACCTACTGTAGGGTAGGGTGAAAAACTTTGTCAGACATTGTTGTTTCACCTATTTTGTAAGGGGGTTTTGACATTCTTTGTAAGGTCGAGCTAGTGTGAGACAAGCGTTTGTTGTTTCACTAGATAAGACCCTTATTCCTCAGCTGGGATTATGTAGATCCCTTTGAAGCTGCATTGAAACTGCAATTTGAACCTTCAACCTGTTAGCCACCATTGAAGTCCACAATATGAAGAAAAATCCTGGAATGTTTTCCTCAAAAACCTTCATTTATTTTCAACTGAAGAAAGAAGGACATCATCATCTTGGATAACATAGGGGTGAGTAAATTATCAGGAAATTTTTATTCTGGAAGTGAATTAATCCTTTAAATTCAGTTTAGCTTTAAAGGCTTATCTTTTGCACCTTTAAAAGGACCTTTTGTGTGGCGCCAGCTTTGACTGGGAGGAAAATCAATGTTATCTAGGTGAACAGCACTAATGCACAATACTGAAGTTTTATGACTTAATGCTGTCCTCTAGCATTTATTGTTGTTGTGACCCTTATCAAAGCAACCAAAGTGTATATGACCTTCTAAATTTGGATTGGTCGTTCCAGGTGGAGGACCTGATCCATCGGACCAGTCAGACACTGCAGCTGTTAATGGAATATGATCCAGTCAGACAGCGACTGGACCGACTTCGCTTGGGCTCTTCTCGCAATCAGTTGGGTGTCCCTGCGGCCTCCCGTATGCGTATGTCCTCCTCGGCAGATGCTGAGATTGAACGAAGTGACTCAGCAGACAGTGGGACATTAAAAAGGAGGTCCCTGAGGTAACTTATGTCCTCTAATCAGGTGGAGCACAATTCATTTCCATTTTTGAGTCCAAGTGGATGTGGACATGAAGATGGTGAACTTTACACACTTGTTTATCCTTGGGTTTGTACAGAATGAATACCTTTATCTTGTGTGTTGTAGACGTAGCAACAGCATCTGCAAGTCTCCAGTCTCGTCATCTCCTAAGGACCCTCCGTTTTTAACTCGAGATATCGGGCGCTCAGAATCCCTCCGGTCTCCTTCCAGCTGCTCCCACCGTATCTTCCGTCCCTGTGACCTCATCCATGGAGAAATTCTTGGAAAAGGCTTCTTTGGACAGGCCATCAAGGTGTGCATATGTTTAACAACAACATTTTCTGTGCATTGCATTGTCCAGGAGGTTTTCACCGGATCCTTAGGTGTTGTCTTAAAGAGCTGCTCTTCTGCAGTGAACTGCAATGAAGCTTGGTTCTGTGTTGGAAGACATTCTACAGTTATGAATTGTGGTTCCTTACTGATTCTATTATCCAACAACATCGCTAAAGCATTTCTTCTGACTTGGAATAAGTTCAGTAGTGTCATAGTAGTTCCATTCAGCAATTCCATTCACAGTTAGCAGAAGAATGCAGATGAAGTTCATTTAAAGTATTTGGTTTCAATATTTTTGAAGAGTCAGAAATAATTCAAGTTCCAAACCTAATACTGTGTAATAATTTTTCTTGTAGGTGACTCATAAAGCCACAGGTGAGGTGATGGTCATGAAGGAGCTGATCCGCTGTGATGAAGAGACACAGAAAACGTTCCTAAAGGAGGTATAAAGATCCCTTTCTTTCCCACAAGTACTTCTCATTTGTCTGATTACCACGTCATTTTTTCCTTTATCTCTCCATATCCACTTTTATTCCTTCCATCCCTTTGTTGTCTGCTCAGGGTCAGTATCAGGGTGTGATTTAAATAAAGCAGATAAAACAGATCCATGTGGCGCCGGACACAGTATTGCTGTAGCGTTTTTTTTTCCAGAGGAAAAGAGACTTAGTCTTAGATTTATCCAGAATGTATTTAGCATGAATCATTTTGAGGATCTCTCTCTCTCTCTCTCTCTCTTCCAGGTTAAAGTGATGAGAAGTCTTGAACACCCACACGTTTTGAAGTTCATTGGGGTTTTGTACAAGGACAAGCGGCTTAATCTGATAACAGAGTTCATTGAGGGAGGCACTCTGAAGGATTTTATCCGAGACACGGTGCGTCCTGATTTTAAAATCCCTTTTTTCCCCTTTCCTCTTGCTTCTAGAAAAGGGCTGTATATCATCTGTTAGTGTTTTAGTCTTTGTCACTGTCTCCGTTCACCTGAGATGAACTTTGTAAAGAGGAATGGAGAGGGACAGGGAATAGGGACTGGAAAATACAAACAGTCAGTGAAATGAGAGGAAGAAACGCAGTTGTGTGGTTGCAGTGGATGAGAGATAAAGGAGGTATGAAGTGTTTCCAGGTGAGAGGGATTCTAGTGAGAATGTTTTCCAGATCACCCACTGGGTTTGCTTCAAAATATGGGTTTCAACACCAAACATAAGGATAACAGATGATATACCTCTCTTGTTCAGTCTTTCATTGTGTCTCTAATGTGCTATAATGTTTTCTATAAAAGTGTGTCTGTAATAAGTGGCTGCCGTTATGTAACGACTTCCTCTCTAATTCACGGACAGCATAGCGTGCTGTCACACTGGGATGTATTATAGTGTGGTTACAAACTAGGCCAGCAATGCATCTCTGTCTCTCTGTCCCTACAGGACTCATTCCCATGGGAACAGAGAGTTAGTTTCGCAAAAAGCATCGCATCTGGAATGGTGAGTGGGCTTCTGGGTCTGCACACATATAACTTTGCAAACAACATAAGCTATTGTTATACAATGTTTGAGGCACTTTTGGATCAGAGTTGACAGTTATAGTCAGTATGGTTTTGGATGTTAAAAACATTTTCCCATCCCAGCTTAATATTCAGAGACTAAAAGTAAGACTTCCGTAGGTTGATTTTGCCTGTGAAGTGTAAACACTGTGGCTCTGGTACTATCAACATGTTGTTTTAGTGTCCCAACCCATGAGTTTGGGGTGGGACTATCATTTGTCAATAACAAGGACTATTTGAAAACAGTCATAATTTTGCATTATGTCTGGTGTCATTAGAGGAGAAAAGACTTTGTGCCTAAATTCATTCATCCAGTTGAAAGATCTTTATGGAGTAACATTTCAGAAATGGGAGGCAAGTCTCCTAACCATAAATTGACCAGTAATATAAACTGTCTCTTGTTGTGATTTATTTTTTATATATATATTTTTTTTACTTAAACCAAGCACATCAGGACATTATGTATCCCTGCCCACTGTAAAAAAAATATTTAAAAAAATAAAATTGGATCATGACTATTCCACATTAATAGTGTTTTAATTTGGAATGTACAATATATCTGCACCATATTGGTTATCTACAAATATTGGCATCTTTTACATTACATTTACTTTTACATTACATTACTTATACATTATCATTCTGATTTGCTGTTCAATAAACATTTTTATTATTATAATCAATATTTAAAATGGTTAAGTACATTTTTTTTTCATGATTCTTTGATTAACAAAAAGATCCAAAGATCAGCATTTATCTAAATGAAAAGCTTTTGTAACATTATACACTATACCATTCAAGCTTGGTGTGTGTAAATATACAAATAAAAAAAGAAAATGTAGAAATTAACTTTTATTTAACAAGGATGCTTTAAATTAATCAAAAGTGATAATAAAGGCATTAATAATGTTACAAAAGATTTCTATTTCAGATATATTCTGTTCTTCACTACTTTCTATTCATCAAAGAAACCTGAAAAAATCTACTCTGCTGTTTTCAACATAAAAAAATAAATAATATATTTTTTTTAGCAAATCATAATATTAGAATGATTTCTGAAGAATCATGTGACTGGAGTAATGATGCTAAAATTCAGCTTTGAAATCACAGGAATAAATTACATTTTAAAATATATTCAAATAGAAAACAGTTATTTTAAATAGTAAAATTATTTCAAAATTGTACTGTTTTTGCTATACTTTGGATCAAACAAATGCAGGCTTGGAGAGCATAAGATAATTATTTAAAAAAACAAGTATTCAAAAAGTAATAAAATGTAACTTTAATCAAGTAATTGAAACACTACTTTTTACATTTCAAACAGGGTAACTTGTAATCTGTAATCTATTACATTTCTAAAGTAACCTTCCCAACACTAGTCATCTCCACCATCACGTACATCTTAAATTAGACCTGTTTGAGTGCTTGAGAAGACAGACAAGCAACTTCCTGTTCAGCAGGAGGATTTGTTATGTCCTGTTGCCTAGCGCTGCTGATGCACCACTTCAGTTTTTGTCTATTTGTCTTCTTGTTGTAGTGGTGATCAAAAGGTTGTAGACATCTCATGCAATTCTGTCTTTCTTCTTTCTGCTCTTATCTGATTTAGTCATTTTCTTATTCTTTCAGGCATATCTGCATTCAATGAGCATCATACATCGAGATCTCAACTCTCACAACTGCCTGGTCAAACTGGTACGGGAGGAGTTTCACCCATTCCACATATTAACTCAGATCAAAGTCTACACTTGCTTGGCCTTGCTTGGGGAGCCCAGGGCCTAGAAACAGGTTTTCATAATCAAGAATAACTGACAGGCTTGTGTCAGCACAAACAAGATGACTAAAGTAGACAAGTACCCAAAAACAAGTTACGTAAGAACACTTGAGCAGGAGAGAGAAGATCGGTTCACACTTGAGGATTGTTTAGTTAGTGGTTGCTCACTTGTTTAGTTAGTGGAGCGAAGATAAGACAGGAAATGCTGTCTGACCCCGACTGACCTCAGTGTTTCACGTATCCTGAGTGAATCACTTATGACAAGCTATTTAAAGAGCCTTCTATAGGAGAACAAACAGCATGCCTTTGGGGCTTAGTTAAACATTTAGACAAGCGCAAATAGTTTAAAGCTAGGATTGACTACTGGTGTTATCAACATCTTTCTTTTATACCCTACGATTGTTTTTTGAGTTATACGTGTTGTTTTTCTTATTTATTGTGTGGGTTTATTTTCTTTTTTTAGGTTCCTTGATACTTAAACTTATATCATACCACTAGCAACTCTCATGCTAAACGTTTTTGCACATTAAAGATGTTTTATCTGTTCTTCTTTACTTGTCTGACACCTGCAGGACAATACGGTCGTGGTAGCAGACTTTGGTCTGTCTCGTCTAATCATGGAGGATAAGGTCAAGCAGCCACCCCCTGACAAACCCACCAATAAGAAAAGACTGTTTAGACGCATTGACCGTAAGAAACGCTACACAGTGGTGGGGAACCCATACTGGATGGCTCCAGAAATGCTCAATGGTGAGAAGGGAGTATTACACCGAAGATAGTGCTTTACTAAGACTCTAGCTTAGATTTTGCTCATGTAATGAATTGTGGGAATGTTGCCAGTGGTTAAAGATCAATTGGACAAAAAGGCTGTTCATATCAATCTAGAGTTCAAGCTCAGGTTTAACGTAAATGCTTGATTTTGAAATGAGGTTAGTAGTACCACTTTTAACCCTGAATTGTGGTGTCAGAGATAAAATGTTAAACATTAAGTTGGTTAAACCCAGGTAGAAATAAAATATTTTTGAATGCACTAAAAAAAACTTAAATACAAGGAAGTACATTTGTAATACATTCTTATTTTTTGTGCTAACTAAAGTTGTAAGTGTTAGAACTATACATTTAATTAGTGTATTTATAGTGTATATGTCAGTAGTATGCCTACTTCAGTGCACTTGAAAAAAAATACTAAATACCACTAATACTTAAATAGATTTTTTTAGTTCATTGAAATAAAGTATACTACTGCAAAAACATACAGAGAAGTTTTATTAGCGTATTTTATTTTTTAAAAATGTACTTTGAATTCTTAAATTTGTTAAATCTTAATAGACTTCTTATAGTAATCCAACATTTAAATGAAATTGATTTTTTTTTTAAATATATTACTAATGTACTAGTTCTAAGTACATTTTCCCAACTGTGGTACTTACACTTAATGTATAAGTGCACTTAATATAAATGCACTAGTTAGCACTAACAGTAAGTAGTCATATATAATGACGTACTAATAGTGTACTATCTGAAGACACCATTACCATGTAGTTAAGTATAATCAAATAAATGGAATATTAACCGTTACAATACATTTGAAGGTAATTAATGTATACAAATATGTGGGCAATGCATTCTAAATACATTTTGTATATATTTATGATATTATTTAATATATATTTATTATTTTATTGAATTTATAATTCATAAGTCTATTTTTTTGCATAATGAGTATATGTGACCCTGGACCACAAAACCAGTCTTAAGTAGCACTGGTATATTTGTAGCAATAGACAAAAATACATTGTATGGGCCAAAAAAAAAAAAAATATTGATTTTTCTTTTATGCTAAAAATCATTAGGATATTAAATAAAGATCATGTTCCATGCAGACATTTTGTACATCTTCTGCCAAAAATATATAAAAACTTAATTTTTGATTAGTAATATGCATTGCTAAGAACTTAATTTGGACTACTTTAAAGGTGATTTTCTCAATATTTAGATTTTTGCAACCTGTAGATTCCAACTATTTTCAAATGGTTGAATCTCGGCCAAATATTGTTGTCATATAACAAACCATACATCAATGGAAAGCTTATGATGGTGTATAAATCTCAGCTTTCAGATGATGTATACATTTCACATACTTAAGTGTATGATACATGGGTTCAGGTGTACTACAAGTGGTAACTAAATACATTTTTTTAATAAAGAGATAATACAGCATGTTAAAAGCCCGTTTTAGTTGATATTAATGGTGTTACAGGGCTCGAAATTAACTTTTTTACTTGGTAGCACTGGTGCTCCCAACTTCAAAAATTTAGGAGCACTAATTTCTTTTTAGTAATGCGCCGATCTTGATTCTTTATGGTCGATTCTGATTGCAGATGTTTTACAAGCAAATGGGCTGATTCTGAAAGCCTTTTTTATATATTTATTTTACGCCTTAAGCAAGGAACAAGAATTAATGAAAATATGAGTACATGAACAAGATGTTTGTTTTCTCTATTATAGGTACAGCCATTTAAATTAGAGGCAACCACTGCATTTTTAAACAATCTACAGTATAAACAACGAAAAATAAATGACACAGTTGTTTCTTAGTCATGTAGACAATAAATGCAGGCATGATCAAAGTAGGCTACTCTTTCAATATTCAAAGTGCAAATAGAGACCGAATTTTTCAAGCATGATAGAGATATAGACACTACACAACTTATTACAGCCCACATACTAATAACAGCCTAGATATTTTATGTAGCCTAATTTGCGCGCATTGGGGAGTCGCTCTCTAAACGTAGGGCATTAAAATTGCTTTTGAATGCGCGTGCGCGTTTTACTTTTGGTTTCGTTTTAACGATTGCGCGAAACTCTCGACGGCGCGGAGCGTGCATTCTACAATACAAGAGATTACTTTAACAAAACCATTTGAAAGTGGGAGGACACCAACGGGATTTTGAAAAGTGTGTCCCGAGTGGAAATTACGCCCCTGCGTGAGTGGAACTCTGCCGCTGAGTTATCATTTGATGTGAATGTATGCCGCGTTGTACAGTATATTGAGACGGAGGCGGCAGAATTGTATCCGACAGAATGTAACGTTACGCTGTAGCACGAAATATAGTAGATTTCTTCAAAAGCAGATTGTGGAGACTTTTTAATTGTCCACAATCAAAGGAGAAAACAGCGAAGCTGTCACTGTATCAGCTCACAACAGTCTGTGCAGAAGTTAGGCTAGCGAAAGTTTTGTAAAGAAATGAAACCAAGTCGCACCACAACAATTTCTCGCACTCGCACAAATGCTCCCAAATATAATTTGAGGTCGCGCAGTTTAAATTTTGGGAGCATATGCGACCAAAACGGTCCCAATTTTGAGCCCTGTGTTATAAAATAGCACAGTTGAGTACACTTAGATGTTCCTAAGATTGTCTTAAGAAGTACTTTATATAAGTTTTACTATATTAAGTACAAAATTAGTGCACAAAAATAGAGCAGTTTAAGTACATTATGGAAGTGTACTAAGTGTATTGAAATTAAATGTATTTGTGCACTTTTTTTCAACTAAACAATGATTGCTTCTTTAAATGTTAATGATAATCTGGTAATCGCAGAAAGACACATGCTGTGTCTAAAAGATATAAAAAGGTCAAACGGTGATGCAAAATGCCTTCACTAGAATGGTGTACTTCCTCTTTGTTAATTTCATTTAACAGTTTAATTGCATATAATTAAATAAAATCACCTTTATAATTGCTTTCTGAAACTTTTGTGGTCAAGTTTTTATTTATTTATTTATTTATTATTTTGTTCCTTTGTGTGTTGCTCCAGGTAATTGGCATAGTCTGCTGTAAACATGCGTGTTTTTGAGTTGTTCTTGTTTTTCTTGATGGATCTCTTTTATCTGTGTGTAAACAGGCAAACGCTACGATGAGAAGGTGGATATTTTCTCCTTTGGCATTGTACTTTGTGAGGTAAGAGTCTTTTGTTGTGGTAAACATCTCTGATTTTATGAGGACAGCATGTGCTCTTGGACCTGTCATTTATGTAAATGCTTGCATACGAATGTCAGAATGCCAAAAGCAAATGTTGTGTTTGACTGGTTTGAGTCAAAACGGCTTTATTTAATTCTCAGTTATAGAAAGTTTCATGTTTATTTAATTTCCATTTGTCCTTATTCATTTTGAACTCTTGTTTTGGTATAGATTATCGGTCAGGTTTACGCAGATCCCGAGTGTCTCCCGAGAATGCTGGATTTTGGGCTCAATGTGAGAAAATTCATTGAGAAATTTCTTCCTGAGCACTGTCCTCCTGCTTTCTTCGCATTGGCTGTGGCCTGCTGTGATCTCACCCCTGATAACCGGTGAGTGCCACTGTGTTTTTTTACTTTTTTCAGCAGTAATAGACGAATTTGGAGTAGATGTTACAGTTACGTCACTTGCAGCTATGTGCACACAGTGGTGGCAGAAAAACACTGGTAACAAGTGGAGGGAAACGGGTAAAATCCATGGAATAAGAGAGATGTGCCTTTGGATGTCAGAATTGGTGTGCAAATCATTTTTATAGAATACTGTCGTCAAAGACGCCATTTGAAACTAAAGGCAGATGTTTAAATGGACATTTATTGGATAAATTAATGAATGAAACATGCTACGATTACTCTACTTTTAAAGCATAAATTTGATTTAAACAATAGGTCTATTTGTTCCTATTTTATCTCACAATCTCAGATTTTTTTTCGTAAATGCAAGTTTATATCTCGTATTTCAGACTTTATATCTTAACTCAAGTTGGAATGTAAACTCATGAATTTGAGCTAAGAATAAAAGAGAATGACGAGTTGATTTTTCTTATTAAAATTAAGAGAGATAATCTCTGAATTGCAAGATTAAAGTCATAAATTTGAAATATAAAAGTCACATTTTTTCACTTTTTTTTATGGCTTCTATAGACTGCTACTTGAAAACTGTCATTTTCTGCCACAAAAAAAAAACACTGTTTGCAAACACAGAATTGGTCTATATTGAAGGATAGTTTAAAATGGAAACAATAGGTTCTTTCTCACCAAGACAGATGTGAATTGATCATTTCCCTGGGGTGGTGTAGAGTTATGACTAATGATCTACGCTGGTAAAAGTTGCAGGTTTAAACCTTGAACTGGGGTTTTCAGAGTAGTATCAAGAAGAATATTTTTATTCAGCAAGGATGCTATAAATTAAAAGTCACAGACTATTTTGTGAATGTATTGTTCAAATAAATGCTGCTTTTGAATTTTCTATTCAGCAAGGAATCCTGAAAATAATGTATTATGGTTTCTACAAAAACATTAAGCAACCGTTTTCAACTGATAATAATGAAAAATGTTTCCTGAGCACCAAATTACCATATTAGATTTTATTTTATTTTTTAAGGATCATGAGACACTGAAGACTGGGTTAAGGGCTGCTGAAAATTCAGCTTTGCCAATACGGGAATTAATAACATTTAGAAATATATTACTTAGATTAAATGTGTGATTTTGAATTGTAATGGTATTTTACAATATTATAACTTTTACTTTTGGATCAATTAAATGCATTCTGACCTCAAACTTTTGGACAAACTTTCATCTAGATACGGGACCCTGGACCACAAAATCAGTCTTAAGTAGCACAGGTATATTTGCAGCAATAGCCAAAAATACATTGTATGGGTCAAAATTTTTTTTGCACCCTTAGATTTTAGATTTTCAAATACTTGTATCTCGGCCAAATATTGCCCATTCCTAACAAAGCTTATTTATACAGCTTTTAGATGTATAAACCTCAATGTCAAAAAAATTGACCCTTATGACTGGTTTTGTGGTCCAGGGTCACATATTATGACTAAAGGTGATATACATTACCCTATAATAGACGGAAATACTTCCTGTTCTTACCTCTTTCCTCTTCCTGTCGTCTTCAGGCCTGCTTTTCAGAAGCTGGAGGACTGTTTTGAGGCATTAACTCTGAATCAGGAGTTGAACATCCCTCTGCCTGCTGAACTGGATGATCTTCAGCAGAATTTTTTAAGGACCTATGGACCTAGTGAAATTGCCTCTGAAAACCAGGAAAACAATGGAAAGTAGTTCAACAGCAGCACAAACTGAGATATGGACTGGAATGTTTTTTTTTTTTTTGATGAGTTTACAGAACTGAATCAGAGCATTTACCTTGGGTTTGCAGACTGGGAACAAGCTAATGCTGGTGTTCTTTGGAGAGATCTGTCATGATTTTCAGAACTTTGAGGGCATTCTAGAACTGCAAAGGGTTCTTGGCAGAGTTCTGTTGAAAGGAACAGGTACATTTAAGTGACCTTGAGCTTCTTTCCGACATTTTTTTTTTTCCTTCTGTCTAATTTGAATGGTTTAGTTATGATTTAATCATGTAGCACAAACCTTTAAGAGTACCAGCCACTAGATCTCCATAATGAAGTTTCAAATGTCAGATTTATGAAAAATCATAGTGTAGCATCCATTACATGTGATCAAAAAATATAAAAATGTGTTTCAAGAACATGTCTGGTTCATATTTCGCCAGACAATTATGCACATCCCTCCTCCCACAATCTCAGTAATTGTATTATAGCAAAATTATTAAGTTCCATTGTTTATGCTGATTTGAATAATAAAAAAACATCATTGAGAATATAGGAAATTACAATAAAAAAATGAATTTAGGGGGAAACGTCCTTAATTGTCGTGGAAAAGAGAAATTAATTTTTTTAAAACAGGGTTTAATGTGACCAGGTCATGTTTTCAGGTAATTAACGACTTTATTTCAAATGGTAAAAAATATGAAAGGTTTTATTTACTCAGATATTGAAACCTTAACTCTAGGAATGTAAATCAAGCATTGTTGAACCACACTGCCCTCTGCAGGTAGTTGTGCTTAAGTGCACTCAATCCTTTGACAGTTTCTGTAGTAGTAGCACTTGAGTCCTGACCTCTGTAACTCTATAATAAAGTAACTCTTATGAAAGGATGTAATACGTTTCTGAGTTCAGATTTGGTTTCCTATGTGTGGTTTCTTGGAAATGTGTCTTACATTGTAGTTCATTCCTGGTACATCAGTTATTTGAAAACTGGAGTTGTTTATTTCACTGTCATGGACTCACCTTGTAAATATATACCATGACGGGGCAAGGGTAATTTTTTTTTTTTTTTTTTTCCTGTATCTAAACTTGCTCTGGAGTTATATTCTCCAGGTGAAATGATAAGTGAGATCGCAATGCTGGATCTTGACCAGCCGTTTCCAAGAGTTTTTAGCTCAGTACCGAAACAGGCTGTAATCAAAATGTCTGCGACGCAGAATTTAACGAGCAACGTTTTGTGAGGACGTTTGAAAATGAATGTCATCCTTACTTTGATCACAAATAATGTTTAAATTAACTGGATATATTGTTTGTGTTTGTATAGATTTGATGTTGGGATAATGTGGATTTGTAGTTTGCATATGTTTGTAGAATGTGAAAAGCTGTAAAAGCATTTTTTTTTCTAGTCTTATCTGTCAAAGGTACTGACATGTACAAAATTATAACCACTACTTGTACGCCACAGGATTCTTACACTAATGTTTCATGAATAAAGATGAGTACGTATTGGCTATTTTCATTTGTTCTCTTTGTTCTCTGAACCACAAAATTAGTCTTAAGTAGCATGGGTATATTTGTACATACATTGCATGGGTCAAAATTATTGATTTTTTTTTTCTTTCAAAAAAAAAAAAAAAAAAATCCATGAAGATATTTTGTAAATTTAATACTGTAAATATATCAAAACTTAATTTTTGATTAGTAATATGCATTGCTAAGAACTTAATTTGGACAACTTTAAAGGTGATTTTCTCAATATTTAGATTTTTTGCACCCTCATATTCTAGATTTAAGTAGTTGTATCTCAGTCAGATTTTGTCCTGTCCTAACAAACCATACATCAGTGGTGTAGTTTATCTAATCTATCAGCTTTCAGATGATGTATAAATCTCAATTTTAAAAAAAATTGACCCTTATTTATAACTGGTTTTATGGGGTCCAGGGTCACAATTTAACGTTTTCATAAGTGTTTAAGTATCCACAGGGAGGCGCTGTTGTGTAAATAAAAGATGCTGAGAGTGGTCATGGTCTGAACAGCATACAACTGTTAGTATTTATTCACTGTACAGAATTTATACAATTAATAGTATGCTGACTTTGTGTATATACATAGAAAACCTACTAGGTTGACTAATCTATATTAAAGCTGTATCCCACAATGCAGTGTGCTTGACTTGACCTTTCATTTATGCGACTTTCTTGACACGTTATTTCACTAAATTAGTAAGTTAAATATAACAGATACCACTTATTGAGTCGAAACAATACACACAGTGAATTCACGGTGTAATATTTTCCAAACCTGCTCCTGGAGTATCCTCCAGCACTGCACGTTTAGCAAAGTCTCCAAACTCGACCTCCAAAAGGCATTTTAGTCACCTTAAAGGCTCGTTTCAAAACAAAGTTGGCAACTGAATCCTTTCTGGCATTTTTTTACCCGAGGTCGTTAGTAAAAACTACACGCTGTGGTCATTTCACCGCGTAATTTGACCGAACGTCTGAAGTCTTTGATTAAAGTCACCTGGGAATTAGACTATTTTAAATACAACGGGGAATATAATTTACAATTTTTACTTTGTTCTTTTTCTATTCAAATCTCAAACTTGTTAGAGGAATCCTTAAAAAATGTGTATTGTTTTTCATTAAGTAGCTCAACCATTTGAAACTGTTACAGTAAATAGGTTTACCCTTACAAAAAAATTAACCATGGTTTTATTCTAGTAAAAGTGTAGTAACCATGTTTTTTTTCTCATTTGGACTATATGTAAACATCTTTGTGTGAAATATCTTATTCAGGTAAGTACCAAGTTAAAAACCAACATGCATTTAGTATGATCCTTCTTATTTTGGCAAAATAATGAACATTTTGCAGATTCTGCAAGGTGTATGTAAACTTTTGACCTCAACTGTATTTTTTCAAAACAAATTATAGTGACTCCAAATGTTTGATCAGTATTATGCACTTTTATATACTGCTATAAACAAATACTCAGTGTGTACTGCACTTTATGCAAGTCTTCCATTCGGAACTTTTTTGGCTCCTTTACTCTCATAATGTGCAGGAAAGTAAACATAGCTACTAAGTGATACATGGAACACGTCATGAACTTGTAGTGTAAAATACCGCAAGAACATGTCAAAACAGTACAACGATATAATATTCTTCAAACTGATTTTATTCCATAGCAGTAAAAAACTGCTAAAACAATAATACAAGATCTTCCAGAACCTTAAGCAGTTGTACAATCAACCATAGGAAAACAAATGCATACGTCAAAACAATCCCATCTCTGTAAAATAAAACCATAATACATTATTTTAATACATCATATCTTGTACTTTCTCTCTTTCAGGTTTATGCTTTAATATCCATCAGCTTATTTCCAACCATCTGTATGGTCTGGAACAAATGAACACTGATATAGAAAGTGTAACCAGAGACCGCTAAGCAGACTGGTTTACTGAAGTCATGACAGCGCTCTCTTGCTCTTTATCAGATTGTGGCCACAGGAGCAACAATACATTCAAATGCAATATATTTCTGGAAAGCTTTCTTCATTTAGTCAAATCCTTTACCTAGCTTGGCTCTAGCATCCCAGGCCACACGATCTGCCTCATGAATATGGATTCCTCAGCAAAGAGCTATCAAAGGCAATTAACTCAATTAGCTCTAGTTGCTAACCAAAGCTCCCTACAGAATGAACACCCCAGCTGTAAAGCGACAGATTCACTTACACATGTACAATTTCAGTTTCAACTCTCCACCACAACTGCATTAGGAACAAAAACAACAGAAAAGGCAGGAAAGAAGATAAGAATGGACTGTCTTCTCTATCAAAAACGGCATCTGATCTGATCCATCGACACTTCATAAGGAGCTGTTAACTGGACTGTCGCCCTCTCATTGGAGTTTAACAAGCAGGGAAAATTCATGCCCTGTGATGATATGCACAAAATGTACTTGCAATTGTTCTCCAGGTGAATTCCTGACATGCATATTTATACAAAACCACCATATCACCTTTTCCAGTGTATCCCCGCATGTCCTACTTTCCCCAACAACTTTGTTGAGGAAATAAGGACGCTGTCTGGGACGAAAAAAAGCTTTCCACCGCTCTCTCAGGGCACATGCCCTACCTTTACCGTGAAACCGTGCTGTAAAGGCAAGGTAAAGAGAAAAGAGACGACAGGCAGAGGGAGGTGGACGTGGGGTTTGGTCCTCTGAGATTCTGCAATGCTGCATAGACATGTATTAACAAGACGCCTTTCCAGGCGCTTAATCTGTTCCTTCATCAGGCTCCGGGGGTCCCCGCCGTCCCCATAAGGGGGTCGGCCCCATCAACCGGCTCTTGAGTGGGGGTCTGGTTGTTTGGTTCAGCTGTAATGACGATGGTGTTCTCGTCCACCAGCTCGCAGGTGGGATTGGCAAAGGCAGAGAGAGGAAGAGTGATGCGATGCATCTCACGCTCGTAAACCCGCTGCTCGTGCTGTTTCTTGAGGTCACGACCCCTATGGAACAAAAAACAAAAGCATTTCACTTCAACCACTGCCACAACACAGAGATTTTTTAAACATGTTTGTGTCACTCATCAACTTAATGAATAATAGAATGGGGTATAAAAGTCAGACACTAGCAGTAGTTGCGTTTCCATTATAGATTTGCGCAAAACTTTTGCAATGTTTTATAAGTGTTGATAAAAAAAAAATTGAGATGGTTGTTGGTACATTTACGTATGACAAAGCCACCACACTAGCCATTAGTTTTAATCGTATAGGAGACATAGGCATCTATCTTTACAGAAGCAGTGCGGAGAGCTGATTCTGGGATGCTTCTGAAACTTAAATGAGCCGTAGTGCGTCTGGTATAAACAATGCCCGCCATTAGCTCTGCAGACTTGTGCAGTGTAAATAAGGGTTTTCCAAGCTTTAATAGCAAGAAAAGCCCAATACTTGTGTAAGCGGCCACATGTGAGTTTTTTTTAGAGGTTATAGTACATTAAAAAATGATCATGCAACTTATGTAAGCAAGGTGCCCTGTAAATGCAAAAAAAAACATTTTCATTGCAGTTTTGTGAAATATTCCTTATTTGAATTGCCTGAAAAATGTGAGCTTAAAAACTTTTATGCAATGTATGAGAGTTTTTGCAAAACTGACGTTTTTCCATTAGGCGTATTTTCAATTCACAATTTCAATTTGCGCAATTTGAAGGGTAATGGAAACGCAGCTACTCAAAACATTTTTATTTTGCTTTTTTTTTTACTTTTAGTTTTTTTTTTATTTACATATTTTTTCAAATAAATTTTTTTTTAAATAAAAATGTCATTATCAATTATTCAGTATTAAAATGTGAGTGAAAAGTTTCATAAATGTAAAACGTGTTGCATAAGGAGGTTTATTCTATTTTTCTGGATATTAGGAATGATTTTTGTAAATAATACATGTCTATTTTGAATATTTATACTGTATCACTTTAGTAACAGTTACTTTTTTGAATTAGATGAAGAAAGAAATGGCTATACAGAGACTATACAGTCTTTTGACCATCAAAATAATTTAAATCACATTTATTTAAAAGCTTGATTAAAAGTGTAATAGTTTTTAAAGGAGAAGTTCATTTCCAGAATGAAAATTTCATTCATGTCTTTCTTTCTTTAGTCGAAATTAAGTTTTTTGAAGAAAACATTCCAGGATTTTTCTCCATATAGTGGACTTCAATGGTGGCCAACAGGTTGAAGATCCAAAATGCAGTTTCAAAGGTCTCTAAACAATCCCAGACAAGGAATAAGGGTCTTTTCTAGCAAAACAATTGGTCATTTTCTTAACAAAATAAAAATGTATATTCTTTTTAACCATAAATGCTTTTGACTTTCTTTGCACGTTCGCTTTATAAACACTGGGTCAGTACTTCCGCCTACGTCATGCATCGAGCTAGTGCAAGATGAGCATTTGTGGTTAAAAAGTATATAAATATGTATCATTTTTTTAAGAAAATGACTGTTTCGCTAGATAAGATGATTAGTTTTAATCGTAGGAGACATAGGCATCTATCTTTACAGAAGCAGAAGCAGAGCTGATTCTGGGATGCTTCTGAAATGTAAATGAGCCGTAGTGCGTCTGGTATAAACAGCTGGGATTGTGTAGAGGCCTTTGAAGCTGCATTGAAACTGCAATTTGGAACTTCAACCTTCAAGACCACTATATGAAGAAAAATCCTGAGATGTTTCCTCAAAAACCTCAACTTATTTTTTGTGCCTGAGCCCTGTAGAAATGGTGGAGAATGGAAAAGAGCTTAGGCCGCCATTATATGTTATGTTCTCATGATGTTTGATTAAATATGATAGTACTTCAACTTAACAAAAGTCCAAGATTTTTTTTATTAACTGTTCCAAAGAGAATTTTCAAATTTCATACTTTCTGTCTCGGAAACACTCAAAGCGGCAATCTGAATTACATAATCACAATGAATGACTTATTCAACAGTGGTTCTACTTCATTTCCTTCAAATATTCTGAAGATTATTTCCATTTATAATATATCCATTCAAGCTAGGCTGTAATATATAACAGTGACGCACAACAGACAGAAGGAGTGATTTGTCTCCAGTATCGCCTATTTTTAGATTTGAGATATAAATGTGCTACTGTGGAGAGGACCGGCTCAAATTCACTGCCAAGGAAGAAACTTATCTTGGTTACTATCATTTACAGATTCAAGACAAAGGGAGCTGAAATGTTGGAGAAATGTCACAATACCCTTGTCCTATCCTTCCTTTCACTCCATCTCTAGCCATTCAGACTGTGCAAGGCAGACTTGCGGCGTGTTATGCAATCCTCCTACACTTACCCAGCACTTTCTTGCCTGTGTGTCTGCAGTAAGCTCTGCTTTGTCACAACTGAACTGAATATTTGAGATCCATATGCTGTTACAACATAACATGTTTCCAGTGGGTGACATTGTAGCAGTATTATAGGTGAACCCTCTTCTCAGCCCAACATCCTGCCCTGCTTATTAATACTGAGCCAATTACTAGCTAGATAAACAGTGACATAAACACATTATCAGCTGACGCACGAGTACATGCCATTCAAGGCTACTGAGTGCCAAACTTCTTACAAGATAGAGATGAGATATCATCCAAGTTTTAACCCCTAAATTCAGATGTTTGTCATCTATAAGAGGGTGAATCATGAAACGTATCAATGTCCATGTTGTATATCACCAGAAATAGGAAAATGATCAAATGAAATGTATTTTTGAGCCAACAAGATTTTTTGTATTGTGAAATGTGAATGACAATTAAACCGCTTTCCAATGTAGTTTTGGTTATAGTGCCTTTAAAAAATAATAATAAAAAAACATTGTATCAAGATTTATTTCTCTTGATAAATTAAGATAGAGAATAGTGGAAATTACAAAAAATATACACTAGCAGCCAAAAGTTTTTGAACAGTAAGAGTTTTGCTCTTCAAGCCTGCAATTATTTGATCCAAAATACAGCAAAACAGCAACATTTTGAAACATTTTTAGTGTTGAAAATTACTTTTTTATTTGAATATATTTTAAAACTAAATTTGCAGTCTTCAGTGTCACAAGGTCCTTTAGGAATCATTCTAATATGCTGATTTGCTACTCAAGAAACATTTTTATTATTAAGATGATCAATATTTATTATTGGATTCTTTGATGAATATAAAAGATCCAGAGATCAACATTTATCTGAAATAAAAAGCTTTTGTAACATTATACACTATACCATTCCAAAGCTTGGAGTCAGTATACGTTTTTAAAGAAATTATAGAAATGAATACTTTTAATTAGCAAGGATGGTTTAAATTGATGAAGAGTGATAATAAAGACATTTATAATGTTAAAGGTTGTATCAGCGATTTCTAGCCTAAAACATAAGTGTCAATTTCAGCTTACCTTTCTTCAGGATCCGCTCGCTGCCTGCCCCATAAATTGTCTGTGAAAAAACCGCGTCTCTCTGGTCAGCCTAGGGTCCGAGATATGCCAAAAAAACAATCGGCACTACCAACCTTTCCACACAAAAACAAACAGTGTTCCAACCAATCAGCGTCAGGGATTTGGTGTTGTGGACTTTCGCTCCGCCTCCCTCACATCCCTGCACCAGTAGGAAAGTCCACAACACCAAACCCCTGACGCTGATTGGTTGGAACACTGTTTGGTTATTTGTGGTGTGTTGATAGCGCCGATTGTTTTTTTTGGCATATCTCGGACCCTAGGCTGACCAGAGAGACGCGTTTTTTTCACAGACAATTTATGGGGCAGGCAGCGAGCGGATCGTGATGAAAGGTCAGCTGAAATCGACACTTTATGTTTTAGGCTAGAAATCGCTGATACAGCCTTTAAACAAAACATTTCTATTTCAGATGCTGTTTTTCTGAACTTTCTATTCATTAAAGAAAGCTGAAAAAACGAATCAGCTGTTTTTTAATGTATTTTGAGCAGCAAATCAGAATATTAGAATGATTTCTGAAGGATCATGTGACTGCAGTAATTATACTAGAAATTCAGTCTTGAATTCACAGGAATAAATTACATTTTAAAATATATTCAAATAGAAAATTGTTATTTTAAATAGTAAAAATATTTTAAAATTGTACTGTTTTGCAGTACTTCGGATCAAACAAATGCAGGCTTGTTGAGCAGAAGAAACTTCTTTAAAAACATAAACAAAACTTACCGTTTAAAAACTATTGACTGGTAGTGTATATCACATGGTAAATATAGTAAATGTATATTTCTTTGTTTTGATTTTAGGGTGAAATGTAAGGTTTACCCAACAGTAAAACATTAGAGTTGATGTCATTCTTCTACAACAGCATTTCCAGCACATTTAGTTTATGTTTGGATACATTGTGATTAGAAATGCACCAAACAATTGATATCTCATATTCGTATCAGCTTTCAGAGTCCTTCTGTTCCTCCCCAAACTCAACACCCACTTCTAAACGTCAAAACAGCCTCCTAAATATAGACAGTCAAGATGCCTCCAATATCTAAACCCACTCGCCACCTCTCTCTCATATGTCCAAAGGCATTAAAACGTCAGTGTTACATGAACCTGCGATGTGTTTCCAGATAACTGTGATCTATAACATTTTATTCCCTTGAAAGCATGTAGCAAATCCAATGACATCTTTTATCTGTGTTCCACAGCTACTCTGAGTAGATCAAAACCAACGTCTCAAAGACCAGACTGCAAGCCAAACAACTGTGCTCTCCAGCAAAAAGAAACTGTAATCGTTATGAGCTGTACATGAAGTACTGGGCACACATCTTATCTCAAGTCTCCTCATTCTGTCCTTTTCTACTGATATCAGCTGTCTATTCTCCATTCGTACTGGGACATTGTGTTTCTGGCTATACTGACCGTTTGTAGAAGTATCCCATTGTGATGCCTCCTCCAAGCAGGATGATAATTGCCATCATGAAGACGGCAAGAACATAACCTGCCAAGACAACCAATATAACCATTCACTTTTCAGTTCTGGGATGTAGTTTAAAGTTTTAGTGCACTCAATCCAACACCTACCAATAGTCCCAAGGTCTTTTTTCTTCTTGGGTCCACTCCTGACCTGTTGGCGGACTGCCTTCACGGGCTGCACCGCCGCACCGTCCACCTGCGAGGGGGAGGAGTCTGCGTTTTCAAAGGTCTCCACCATTCTTGGAGTGACAGACTCTTCTGGAGCCGTGGCTTCTGTGGAGTTTTGATCTGTGGGGTGACAGGATAAACAGGAAATGAGTGTTTTTCTGCTGTTTCTCAATCTGCACTGCTAATGTAAATCTGCCTCTGCACTCCCATCAATAAACCAAACATTTATACTAAACAGTTTTACTGTGGTCAGGGAGTGAGTGCTCTCAACTGACAATTGACCCTTCGCAAACAGATGAATTGTCAGGCGATCTGACCAATCATAATTGCCGAATCTGCCATTCTGTCAGACAAACAAATCAGAGAGGAGAGTAGATTAACTTAAACTTGAAGAATTGTGTGTATTGACATATTTTTGCAGTTGAAATAAAATATGTTATGATGTTCATTCATGTTGATTTCGTGCTTTAAAGGAGTAGTTCACTTTCAGAACAAAAATTTACAGATAATTTACTCACCCCCTTGTCATCCAAGATGTTCATGTCTTTCTTTCTTCAGTCGTAAGGAAATTATGTTTTTTGAGTAAAACATTTCAGGATTTCTCTCCATATAATGGACTTCTATGGTGCCTCCGAGTTTGAACTTCCAAAATGCAGCTTCAAAGGGCTCTAAATGATCACAGCCGAGGAAAGATGGGTCTTATCTAGCAAAACGATTACAATTTATGTAATTTTTAACCTCAAATGCTCATCTTACGTTTGAGATTAAAAAGTATAAAAGTTGTAAATGTTTTTAGAAAATAACCCATCGTTTCGCTAGATAAGACCCTTCTTCCTCGGCTGGGATCATTTAGAGCCATTTGAAGCTGCATTTAAACTGCATTTTGGAAGTTCAACTCAGGGGCACCATTGAAGTCCATTATATGGAGAGAAATCCTGAAATGTTTTCCTCAAAAAACACCATTTCTTTACGACTGAAGAAAGAAAGACATGAACATCTTGGATGACAAGGGGGTCATCTGTGAATTTTTGTTCTGAAAGTGAACTACTCCTTTAAGTAAATAAGAAAAGACATCAGTTCACGTGTCGATTGATCTAATAAGGGAATACAGGGATCAGTACATTAAAGAGCCACAAAACGGTATTTTTTGTTTGAATTTCTTAAAATATGACAACATTTTAAAGCTGAAACTTGGTTTCATACTAGAAGTAACCTGCTCTGTCTTGTCTGTCGGCATGTTGTCAGTTTTCTCTTTGTTCCGTGATGTATTTGGAGGCAGATCTGAATGCGAGCTTGCAGTCGATTGCAAGAAAGCGTTGATATGTGAGTGGACTAAATGGAGAAGTACGGCATACATCACCAGAGTTTGAAAGTTTAAATCTGAAGTTTGAATTTTGATTAAAAAAAAAAAAGTTACAATTCACGCTGACTTCAAAACAGCTCAAAAAGGAGATTTGGGTCCAAAAACATGCTCCACCCAAGAATGTGAACACAAACACATTATAATTGCTTATTCCTTTTTGAAATTTGTCAGAACGCAATTTGCAAAACCCAGAAATAATTATGTGCTGTAATGCTTTTTGCACACAAAGCTTTAGCCTTAGGCGAATACTAGGACATTTTGTACTTTTTTTAAGTATGAATAATGAGATAAAGTTTGGCTAGTTATTTAAATAGGACATTAGGTGGACGTGATAAGTTTCAGAGGTCCCACAGGAAGAATTCACAGCTGAGAGCGTTAACATTTACTTCTCTTGCTGTGGTACAGCCCTCTAGAATTTTTCCATCACCCTCTACTCTGAGAAAGTTGTTTACACACTCCAGCAGAGTTAAAGAACATGAGTTCACAGCTCAGCTAGCCAATCAGCAGCTGTCACCGTGGTGTGCGTCTTCCTCGCGGCCAATCAGAATCCCAGAGGGCGGGGCCTACACCTTCTCTTGAACAGCTGCAGAACAAGTTTACTTGTTTCCTCCTTTGTCTGCCCCAACTGAGGAAACCTCAAGGCTGATGAGTCTAGACTCGTGTTGTTGTTTTACTTTATCTGTCCTTGCAGCATGTTGAGTCGAAAAAGATAATTCTATGGAAACTGCATTAGCATGCATTAAAACTGGCTTAGTTTTTAAAGAAGGAAACATACAGGTGTATTATTGTTTTTTTTTTTTTGTTAATAAACCTTATGGAAAATGTTTAATAGCAAAAGTAAAGTTTGATTGAGTGCCAGTTTTTAGAATAAGCTCTGGGTAACGTGAATGCAATAAAATACTTGGTTCTGGCTATGTTTAATCCCTAGAGAGTGTTTTTTTTTAAAGCCAATTGCTTTTTCCCCACAAAAGTAACACTGCACATTTTTTTTGCATTACGTAAATATTTTTAAATTAGCTTCCTGCAGGTTCTTGGAAGAAGAAGTGTGCAGCTAAAATACGAGATTGTGGAAACAGAGTAGCACATGAGTAAGACCCAGTTGTGAAATGCATGAGAACGACATGAGTTAAATAAATCACTTTCATAAATCAAAAACACATTTCAATCTGCTGTGTTTTGAAAGTTTTGATTGAATGGTTGAATTGCTTTTTAAACATTTTGCTTAAAAGTGAAAATAGCTACCTTGGCATGTTCTAATATCACATGCTTCTTTTCTGGTTGCTCCATCGGATCCAGAAACATAGCACCAGGGCTTCTCTGAACCATCTGGGTTGCGACAGAAATTGTGATCTCCAACATCTGGCAGGAAAAAAACAACATAAACCTTTAAAACAATATTTAAATATTTTGTTTGTTTGTGTGAGCATGTGTTTTTGAGTTGTAGTGAGTGTGTCCCACATGCACATCCCTAGGAATGCTCTCGTCTGGATTATGGAACTGATTGCTCAGCTTTTTCGAGTCAGGCTCATTATATCACCTGGTCAGCATGCCCACGATATACATAACCATAACTTACTAAATCTATAATCAGCAACATTGACAGTTCGCAAACTGCACTCTCTAATTAATGAATATGATCTGTAAATATGCTTGGTTGTATGTATCCTTGCTTCATTTCCTCAAATGTGATTACATTGTTTTGGGTGTTGTTTTAAAAGAGCTTAATTAGAATTATATAGTAAAAATGTAAAAACATAACATGAAAAGTATAAACATAAAAGTTACCTATCTGTGAGTTTAGACTTTTCCAGTTGAGGCAGATATTCCCTGTGGATGTCTTCTGTTGAATTCCCCTATAGTCCTCTCCATTAGATATTATACACTCTGGGGAAAACAAATCAACTTTATGTGATTTGGAAGATTGGTTTCAGTTGCATTCAATTTAGAATAAGATGCTTACATTTTCATGTTCAAATTACAACAACAGTCAATACTTTTCCAGTAAAAAACATGCTCTGTTATGAACAGATATAGAATGATCAAGTAAAAACACTGATGTAAAATGCAAAATGGTGAGAAAATATATCATGCATACTCCTTTATTGCAACAAATAGAAAGGGGTCTTACCTTCAACAACAGACAAACAGTCCACCAAACCAGAGCTCAGCAGAAACACAAAGTACAGCAGTTGAAACATTTTCACTAGTCGATGTTATTAACAACAAAAACTACTATTCATGAAGAATCGAAGAGAAAGCGATCTGTTTAATGGAAGAGCCTGTGGTAAACCGAGCCACACTGCTCTCCAAACACAACGCAGTAGTGCTCTTGTTTTGGGCTCTGAGCTGGTAAACAGCCCTGTCTGTGCACTGATCGCAGAAACTCCCTTTGCAGTGACGCCGCGTCCTCCGGGTCCTAGAAACAGCTGTTTCTCTCATAACGATGCATGGTACATGCGACTTATAATGGACGAAATGGCCGGAATGTTCCAGCAGACGATCAATTTTTTGTGTGTTTTTTTGAATAATAATAATCATAATAAAAAAAGATAATAATAATAATAATTACTATAAATATAAAAACATTTTAATTAAAAAACACGTTTCACATTTACATAAAGGTAATTGGTATCAAGAACATTATTACAGAGCATGGCTAATTAGACATACTTTTTAAAAGATTATTATATAATTATATAATTATGTATTATACAACGTTAAAATATTGCTAGACATTTGATATCCTTATTCTTCAAAGTTGAAGTAAGCCTATGGGCGAGACTTCCGGTTCATTACAGCTATATGGAAATAAGAATAACATGCAGTAAACGGTAAAACCGTTTGCACTACAAACCGGTAGGTTTATAATTAAGATAATACATTAAAATAATATGGCAAGACACACCAATTTGCAATATCAAGCAGCAAAACGAGCTGCTTTGTTCAGCTAAAAATAGCTGGACACAGATAAGACCAGAAGTCAGACCCATAAAATATACAAATGACCACGCCCACTCTGACTGGAAAAATAAGGAATTCAGATAGAAGAATTCATACATAAGAATGTATCAAAACATATCATCAAACATATTTCCTTAGCTTGGCAAATTACAATTTAAAGCAAATTCATATTTTTATCATGCTTTCTAATCAAAGCTATGCAACTGAAGGAGGTTCCATGCAACATGAGTTTGCAAGGAAAGAAATAGGAAAGAACCTGCACATAAATTCACCATTACAGCACTCTTAATTCATTAACATCATCCATTCTTGTTAGACAAATCTGACAGAGCAGAACTTCATTAGGAGATCAAAGAACAATGAGCGTCTCTATTATTTACAAGGAAACAGAGGGTCCCCTGAGGAGACACTATCAAAAGGAGGAAATCGCAGGGTTGATTTGTTATGGGACACAATTGGTTTAGGCTATTCAGCTTCTGAAACAGCTCAGAATGGACAAAAATTACACACAATCTTTCGTTTTGTTTGTAGTCATACTCTTTCTGCTGGTTTCTCTTGTACATTCTAAACAATTCCATACCGACATTCCCTTTGTTAAGTACAGTACATAACTATTGTTTTCAACAGTTGAACTGTTCAACACGGTAAAAATAGTGTTACATTTTCTGTTTTAGCTCAGCTTTAAAACTGCTTAAAATGACAGTTCACCATTAATCTCTAGGTGCCATGTTTTGATGTATTTGATAGGTATGAATTTAATGGCATTTCAGAAATAATGTTGAGGTTCATGGCATTTTGGAAGCATGGAAGTAGGCAACCCGATTTAATTATACCAGATTGTCGGCTTCCTTTCCACGGTTCTCCTGCCAGGCTAACTGACCCACTTTATCTTCCAAGAAATGACACAAAGTTTCCAACCCCTAGTCGAGTTGGCAACTTTTTTATGAGGTGTGCACCCAAGAGTGGGAGGGAGAGAGAAAGTTTTTTTTTTTTTTTTTCGTTTTTTTAAAGTTCATTGCTCAATATGTCGTTGCGGTTTTGACACCCATCCATTACTCCTGTTTGTTCCATTTTACCTGTTATGAAATCCTGTTTGACTGGTTCATTTAAATGGTGTTGTTTTTAAAAAAAATAATGTGAACACATGCTGGAATCTTTCAGAATAGAACACACGTGCACAGTCATAGTCAATATAGTGAATAAACATGCTAAAAACATTCTATTTAATCCAAAATAGAACAAAGGAAAAACAATACTATTTATTACAACAAATGTTCTGTCAAAAAATGTATTGAAAATCAAACATCACTACTGTGGGGAGAAAAAAAAAAAAATAATAATATTCCAGTGGCAGATTGCCTTATCCTTTCTTCAGTCAGTACTGGTTTTCCATAAAAGGTAAACAGGAAGTGAAATGTGGGATAGTATGGAGAACACCGAACATAATGAGTGGAAAAAGCCAAGCCGCACAGATCGCTCTGTTGAGTCCTGTAAAGAGACTGTCATATATTTAATTTGCACACACAGTTGTCTCACATTAAACAACTCTCTTTTAAAATAGCTTGAATTAATAAAGAAACAGCCCATTTATATAGCCTATTTGGAAGTTATGAGCTCTTGTTTTCTTAAAATGGCAAATCAAGTAAAAAGACAAATTTCATCCAAATCCTTCTTCTCATAATAAATTCTAAAATTAATATAGCTGCAAGCTGCACTTAAGACATTTAAGCACATAAGGCAAAGACATTACATACTATTTAGCAAGCCTGTAACCACCTAAATCAATGATAAAAAAAAACATTTTTGACAAATCCAGGTAATTTACTATTGAAATATTATATATTTTTAAAGTTTATGACTGTTATAGCGCCACATGTGATCCGATTTCCTAAAAACTTTGCATGCTTGTTTAGAATCACGTTGCATGTGCTCACCAGGTTTCGTGAATTGTACTGCAGGGTATTTTTACTTTTCCCATTGAGCGGGAAACCTAGGACTAGTTCTATTAGGTTTAATACAATATACAATACAATATCGATTTCACACAGACCTTTGGGGCCATGAGTCAAACAGGCCCATGAGTTTTGTTCCGATCATCATACCATTAACTTGGTCTAATAGGTGCTTAAATTTCATCAGCCAATGGCAGCCATGTTTTCTGAGATACGCAAATGTCCTTATAGACACTTGTGGCACTTTAAACCAAGACCGTGACACAGAGATTTTCATGTTGATAGGACATGGTTGCATAGTTATAGCCATTTCTATGTATTTATTCCCATCTTATAGCACCATAAAATGGCCAAGCTCCATGATTTTTTCCCCTTGACCTCAGATTGAGCTCTTAGATAAGTGGTCTGAGTTTGGCGAAGATATCTTACTCTGTTTAGGAGTTGTAGGCATTTTACTAAACCTTTAAAACTTTTTGATAATTATTGACATTCACTCTCCAGAGAATCTTTCTGCACTGGTTTGGTTCCAATCAGGCGAAAAACCTAGGACTAGTTCGCAAAAGTAGGTTTTTCAAAAAATCCAAAATACCAAGGATTCCAACAACATAGGACACTTAAGCCTGCAACATGTGAGCGTTATGAGTTAAGAGTTCTGAATGTTTTTGTACTTTTGATCGCTGTAGCGTAGTCAGGCTGATTGGGACAAGCCTTGGTGACGTTGTTCTACCATCCCTCCAAGTTTTAAGTCTCTACGACTTACGGTTTGGTCTGCACAATAAGTTTTACGTGGAGACTGCTGATCCGTGGCTACGTGCTTGAACCCCTTAAATGTTTTATTTCCTTAAATAATAATACAAAGACTGCTTTTGAATTTCATTACTTATCAGTTGCCCTCCTCAGATTTTATACATTTTAAAATACGTTCCACCCAAGAAATCCACCTGAATGTCCTCTAGACTCAATATAATCAATATGTCATTTATAATACAATTGCAGCTTTCATAGAGGAGTGCGAATCATTTTAGCATCTGCTGTAAACTCAGACCATCTGCTCCACTGATGGCTACTGGGATACCCAGCTGCGTCCTAACACTGTGTCCTGTGACACGCAGGAGCGTTGCACAGCAACTGAGTACATATTCCAAGCATGAATCATGAACTACCCCTGCGCTAAGGGCAGAAAATGGACACTTAACCTGGGAGAAGAGGCTCTAATGGCATAAAGCAGGCACTATTCCCCTGTTATCGTAGGGCAACACTACTGTTGCCGCAAAAGCCATTACATCACTGTTTGATGCATTTACCCCTGCAGTGGAAACCTGAGTAGAAGTGGCTTACACAAAGACAAGATGAGGATGAGAAAGGGGTAGAGAGAGAAAGAAAGCATAAAAATACAGAAACAGTGGGATGAAACTATAAAATATGTAAAAAAAGGATTAGAATGAATCACAGGAAAAGAGTGAATGAGTGCAGCTAATTCCGTCTGCTATGTGTGTATCAGAGGATGCTGTGAGGTTGGTGTGAGGCAGCTCAAACCGGTTTGGGCTTTTGTGTTATCACAGCTAACCATGAGCCACCACTCCACATAAAAACCAATGAGTCTCTGAGGTTGCAGAGATTGGCAATCAAAACATCAATCAGCTAAAAAAAAAAAAAAAAAGCAGCACTTCATTTTCTAAAGGGTATGGAATACCAAATGTTTGTGACTGGGATCACAGATCAGGGTTAGCTAAAAAAAATTCTACAAATTATTTAATCTTTATTTAATAAATATATAGAAACATCAATATACAAGCATGAGTCACATTTGGTTCAAAGAGATTTGACTAAAAATGACGCTTCATTCTGTTTGTCCCTGCTCTATTTCAGAAATCACCACCCATCCAGAAACTATGCCGTCTTTCAGCCATTTCAGATTTAGATGTGCTACACTTACAGAGTTGCTGTCGTCAAGGATTATCTTGAGTTGGTGTTTGATTTTGACTGAAGTAGACAAGTTTTCTGTTTTGTATTGCATAACAAAGGATTGTTATTCTTCCTTTCAAATAGTTTCCATTCATTATGGCAATGAAGAGCCAGCTTTTGCAGATCAATAATAATAACACTGTTTTTTGTGTAACTGCAATAATGCAACCCTGATCTGTGACAGCACTGGGTTAATCTGTCCGTAGTGCATCAGTGAAGACCTGAGGAAGGAAGACTCCATTTAGGACAAACCGTTTATGAATGTCATGAAGGTCTGTAGATAAACTCAAAGGGTCAAGTAGGGGTCGTATGGAATCACACTCCTTGAGCAGCTGGAGTAGTACGATTGCCCTGGTGAACAGGCCTGAAAGAGCGCCATGGAAATGGGGATCTATTAGCAAACTCAGCCAATCAGGATTGAGGACATCACCTAGACAACAAATGAGAGATGTAATGACATAATTGGCACTTAAACATACAATGATTACATGCAAACAATAAATATTACAGTTCATATCAATTATAATTGTAAGGTTTTTGATTCAATTATAAAGGAACACAAGGAAGTTAATTATTGATAATTAAAGCAATGATGAAGAAAAAAAACTGTCATTATGGAGTAATCTAGTATCTACTAAATCTTATATACCTAATTGTAGTTTTGTACAAATTGTGAGATTCTCTTTGACAATGGCTGCACTGTTTCGGGCCCAATGCTCAAGGTTCTTGGCGAGGGTAGAGGATTCTGGGTAATGTTTAACCAGATTCAATAGGTGCGGCAACAGGCACTCTGAGATCACAGATGGCTCTGCAAACACATTTGCCTCATCTCGCTCATATAGACTGCGACATCTGGCCGACATAAAACAACAACCAAGAAAACACAAAAAATTAAGAGACAGAAGAAAACCAGACATTGTTTCCTTTGCAAAAGGCAGCTAAAATATAATAAAAGATATACTGTGAAGATTAAAACCTAAATAAGCATTTTCAAAAGATTGGGGTCTGTGCTATTATTTAAAAGTTGTTAAAAGAAGTCATTTATGCTCACAAAGGCTGAATTTATTGGATTAGAAATACAGCGAAAACAGTACAATTTTGAAATATTTTTACTATTTAAAATAACTGTTTTCTATTTGAATATATTTTAAAATCTAATTTATTCCTGTGATTTCAAAGCTGAATTTAAGCATCATTACTCCAGTCACAGGATCCTTCAGAAATCATTCTAATATTCTAATTTGCTACTCAAAATTTTTTTTTTTGTATTATTATGATGTTGAAAAAAGCTAGAATTTTTTTTCAGGTTTCTTTGAGGAATAGAACAGCATTTATCTAAAACATAAATTTTGTATGCATTATAGCATTATAAATGTGTAGCATTATTATTAATTTTGTAGCATTATAAATGTCTTTATCACCACTTTTGATTCAATTTAAAGTATCCTTGCTAAATAAAAGTATTAATTTCTAAAAAAAAAAAAAAAACTGACTCCAAGCTTTTGAATGGTATAGTGTATAATGTTACGAAAGCTTTCTATTTTAGATAAATGCTAAAATTTGGATCTTTCTATTCATCAAAGAATCCTGAAAAAAATTAACATCTGTGTTAAATATTGATAATAATAATAAAAAAAAAATCAGCATATTAGAATGATTTCTGAAGGATCATGTGTCACTGAAGACTGGAGTGATGATGCTGAAAATGTAGCTTTGATCACAGGAATAAATGATACTTTAAAATATATTCAAATAGAAAACAGTTATTTTAAATAATTAAAATATTTCACAATATTACACAGTATTTTTGATCATATAAATGCAGGCTTAATGAGCAGATGAGACTTTTTTAAAAAACATTAAAAAACTTACTGTTCAGAAACTTCTGACTTGTAGTGAATATAGCATTTCTATAATAATATACACAAATAGCAATGTTTGGTTTGAATTATTATCATTTCTGTATGTGGATTGACGTACTGTGTCTCTTTGGCCTCCTTCAGTACAGCATTCAGATCACAGTCAGGTAAGTGGCACACTAAAGCCTCCAAAGCATTACTTGCATCCCAGAATTCCTCCAAGAGCAGGTCCAGCAGCGATTGCAGAGCCCGGTTCACCTGCATGTGGAAGCATTTCTGTGGTTCTTCCGGCCGTCGGACAGAACAGCAGAGCAGAGAGGCAAAAACAGCCGACTTCGCTCTCACCTCTGGACTCTCATCCTGAAGCAGGTAGATACCTGTGCTGATCAAGCTTCAAAATATAGTGGAAAGGAAATGTAGATATACATAAAATACTTCCTGTACATGATTATAAAATAATTAACAACAAACATATCTAAAACTGATGCCCAAAATAATTGCACATCTCTTTATTATACCTGGTACTGAGCTCTTTGAGCATGAGGCCTCCTGTCAGGCTCCTGGTCACTTCATGGACACCGCACAGACACAGAGCCTGTGCACAGGCCGTTCTGAGGGCCTCAGGAGCTTCAGGTAATCTGTGCTTCTCTAATAACTTACACCAGCGCTGGAGCAACGACAAGTCCACACTAAGAGAAACAGAGAGAAAAAGACAGGCAAACAGAGTAAAGAGTTTGAGCACCGGTAATTCCATTAACCATCTGTAAACACTTATGGATTTCTCAGAAACATCAGTAAGTTGACATAAAACAGCATGCACAACTCATTTAAGTTGCATAATGTGTCGTCTTACTGAGTGGAATGAAAATATTATACAAGAAAAAAGAAATCTGGAAATGATTGGAGCCAGCCCTGAATGAGAATTCAGTTCATTCTGGAGGTCTACTTTTTTCAAAAACACTGTCAGCACCTACTTTTGAAGCATTCTTGTAGCTTCATAAAATTAAGACTGAACCACAGATGTCACATGACTATTTTATTGATGTCCTTACTACCTTTTTGGGCCTTGAATGTTTCAGTTGCGTTGCTGTCTATGCAGGGTCAGAAAGCTCTCGGGATTTCATCAAACATATTTTTAATTTGTGTTCTGAAGATAAACAAAAGTCTTACAGGTTTGGAACGACATAAAGATGAGTAATTAATGACAGAATATTCATTTTTGCTGAACTATCCCTTTAAATATAAACAAATATAAAGAACATGAAGAATATCTAACTAAACGCATTAACATCTGGCTGCATGACAGGTGAGTTTACCTGTGACAAAGAAGCAGGCTGACTGCACACAGAGCCGTGGAGATCAGCACAGGTCCTCCTCTGTCTGACTCCAGATCAGTAACCAGAATCTCCACACACTCCTGTAGCCATGTCTCCTCAAACCCTGAAGGACAGGGACGGGGCAGGGCAAGACTCTCTTCATCTGGGGTCATAACCTCAACTAATGCGGCCAAGAATGCTCCCCTGTATTCCACGTTCTGGTCCAACAGCGCCTTCTTCAGGTTGGCCTACAGGTGATAGATATGGTTATTCAAATAGAAAAAATAAAACCCACACCCATCTATTATTCTTGCACTTATGATCTTTTCGTTCTTACGAGAAGGGATTTAAAATCATTGTAAGATTTTGGTAGATTGTAGAGCACTGTTTTACTGACCTCACATGAGGGCTGGGCGGAAATCCTGGCCAAGTCTAAACCCAGTCTGTTTTTAAAGATTACTGAATACAATGACTAACACGCCCTCTCACACAAGAACGTGAAGAGCGTATTAAGATCTACAGCCTGATTTCAGGGCAGTGTATTAAACGGATCTTGATTGTTTTAAATTCTTTCAGTTGTATCTGGTTGATATTTGGGACTGGCTCAAATGACCAGCCCATGATAAAAAGTAAGGCTTTAGCAGGAGGTACTGAAAAAAAAAACACTTAATAAAATCAAGTTAAAGGGATAGTTCACCCAAAAATGAAAATTAGCCCATGAATTACTCACCCTCAAGCCATCTTAGGTGTATATGACTTTGATCTTTTAGACAAATACAATCAGAGTTATATTAACAAATGTCCTGGCTCATTCAAGCTTTATAATGGCAGTAAAAGGGTGTTGATATTTAATAATCCAATAGAAGTCGAATAAAGTGAATCCATTCATCATAAAAAGTACTCCACACAGCTCCAAAGGGTTAGTATAGGTCTTCTGAAGAGAATCGATATGTTTGTGTAAGAAAAATATCAATCTTTAAAACTTTATAAATGGTCTTTTCTAGCTGTCGTGAATAAAAGAGACTTCTATTGGACTCTCAAATATCAACAGCCATGAACTGCCATTACAAAGCTTGAAAGAGCCAGGACATTTTTAATATAACTCCAATTGTATTTGTCTGAAAGAAGAAAGTCTCGTACAGCTAGGATGTCTTGAGGGTAAGTAAATCTTTTTCTGGCTCCAATCAATCTTCAGTTTGGGTGAACTATCTCTTAAAAAAAATTACGTTTTCATGACTGAAAGCAAGCAGCACATAATGAGTAAAGTGACATTAACAGAAGCGTTTGTAAACATCCAGATGGAGCAGAAATGAATTTAACAAAATGCAGAGGGCCCAAGATGGATTTTTAAAATTTGAAGGTTTTTAATTTGATACATTTCAAACAGCAGACTGCTTATTGGCAGAAAGGCATGGTGCTGCGGCCAAAGATGTCTATCTACCTCATTTTATGCACAAATAAGCAAGATGGATGTTTTTAGCCACTGGACTATGACTAGCTGAAACAGACCACAAGAACATGCTCTGAGTGAACAGGCCCAGAGTCGACCTCAGATGCTCAAACACAAATGCAATATGTTTTGCTGTTTAAAAAAAAAAAAAAAAATGTTAAATGATACAGTGAATGCAATTTATTCATACATTAAAAGCTGTTTAGTTTATCTCAGTATAATTATTGAATCTTTGCATTAAAGTCTCATAATAACAATAACAACAACAAAATCAATTAACCATATACAGCAGTAATGCAGTAGTAAAAGTGAAGCACTATCCACCTTATTCTTCAAAGCGAAATTAAGCCACTATTAGGAAATAATGCAAAGAATAAAAACATGCAGTAAATGGTAAAACTGTTTGCACTACAAACCAGTTTGATTATAATTAAGATAATACATTAAAATAATATGCGTAAACACTCCTATTTGCAATATAAATCCGCAAAACAAGCTGTTTTGTACAGCTAAAAATAGTTGGGCACAGATGAGACTGGAAATCAAATCATGCCAAAAACAAAATTCCTTACCAAAAAAATGAGGTGGATAGTAATACTCACCTGCAGTGCTCTCTCCATAACCTGCTGTAGGACAGTTCCTCTCCAGCTACGCCCATCTATTGCAGACTTGACCAATGAAAGACGTACTACTGCGTTGCCATTGGCCAGACGCTGCCATGCCTGACATGCCCACTCAGGATCCCCACATAGGAAGTTCACTGCTCTTTGGTGGAATGAAGCAGAGCCAACCTAAAACACACGTAACATTCTCCATCAACACTGTAATACACTTGCTTTAAATGTTAATGACAACACACTCTAAAAGACAAGAAGAAGCACCTCTAGTATGTTCGGAGTCCTGTGAATCTCCTGCAGTAGTTGAGAGGAGAGCTGAGTGAGGAAAGCCCTAGAGCAATGGCCTATTATCAGCCGCACTATATCCACATATGCCAGCCGGACCAGCGGGCACCGTTGCCTCACAGATGCCATCCACAATCTGGACTCAAACTCACTCACGACCTCACTGAGAGATGACCGACTGCTAAACAAGAAGAGAAAGATTGCAGTTTGATCACTGATCATGAATGTTGCTTGTACTATTTGCTTTTAAGATTTACGTACATTCAGTGAGGCAAAACAATAATGACACACTAATGACAAAAGGTATTTTTTACACTTTTAAAAGTCTAAAAGGTTATGGTTTCCTTATCATTTACTCACTCTCCACTTGTTCCAAACCTGTTCGAGTTTCTTTCTTCTGCTGATCACATTTTAAAGAATGCTTGTAACAAACAACTGATGGTAGAACATGGCTACCAGGAACTGTTTGGTTATAAACATGCTTCAAAATATCTTATTTTGTGTTTAGCAGCTGAAAGAAACTCATCCATGTTTGGAACAATGTAAGAGTGAGTAGAGTAGTGAAGTATCCTTTCCACACTTACATGTTAGTTTTCAGTGCCCTGGCCAGGATGGATCCTATCTGTAGGAGTTGGCCATGCAGTCTGTTATGACAGCACACAACGTCCGGTGATTCCGGGAGCTTTTCCACCAACTGCAGGACAGTTGCCAGATATTCACTTGGTGGTATCATAGCAACTAGGGCTCTTGATGACATCACTCGTACGCCATAGACAGGGCTGGCAGCTAGGAGGAAGAGCGGAGGCAGGAATTCCGACAGAGCCCTGAGGAAAACACAAAGACATCAAGCAAATTAGAAACACGAGTGTGTATGAATGGTTATGAAACAGGAAGATCTGGCTGATTTTGCCAGATTTGAATATCCAAATTTTTGGGTAATATAATATATTATTTAAAACTAAAAATCTAAATAAATAATAATCAAAGTCATATTATATAATGATATTATACAAATTCAAATCTGGCAAATAATATAAATCTGGTAATATAATATAATATAATATAATATAATAATATAATATAATATAATATAATATAATATAATATAATATAATATAATATAATATAATATAATAAATATAATATAATATAATATATATTTACCTTTTTTATAATATAATATATATTACCTTTTTTTAAAAATCATATAATTTATTATACAACATTTTTGGTATTCATATCTGACAAATAGTATAAATATGGATATAATATAAATTTTTTTTTAATAAAACAGATTTCAAAATAATATATAAATACTGTCTTATATTATACTTTTAATTATATTTTATATTTATATTTTATGTTTAAATCATGTAATATACTTTACATTATGTTATATTATAGCCAGATTTGAATATATCCACAATTTCATATCAAATGATTGTATAACATATTATTATATGATTTAAAAATAAAATAAAATAAAATAAATATAACATATAATCATTAAAAGTATAATATAGGATAATATTTATTTTTGTTATAATGTTATACAATCATTCAATATAAAATTGTGGATATATTCAAATCTGGCTATTATTTAATATTATATTATATTATATTATATTATATTATATTTATTATATTATATTATATTATATTATATTATATCCAGATTTGAATACCCAAAATGTTGTATAATATCATATAATTTACAAATGGTAATATATATATTTTAATAAGATAATATTATATTATATTATAGCCAGATTTTATAAATTTTATATCAAATGATTGTATAACATATTATTATATAATTTGAAAATAAAATGACATAAATAAATATAAAAAATACAATTAAAAGTATAATATAAATTAATATATATATATATTCTAGATATATTAAAATCTGGCTATTATATTATATTTACAGTTTGCTTTTTAATCATGATATTTGATATTTAGACAAAAATTGGATTCAAATTTAGCTAATTATATAATACAAAGAATGTAATGTAATATACAATATAATACATTTATGTTCATGTACTTGTATGTATGGATTCTTTGTATGGCCGTGCACCATCGTACCGTGTCTGCTCCTCAGCACCAGGCTGTAGTTTGGCAAGCAGGGTAAGGACGGGGTAGAGAGAAGGGTGTAGGAGAAGGGTGGCATCATGAAGGTCTTTAGCTGCGCTCTTCAGCGCCCCCTGGAGGAAGGGCTGTAGAGCTGGATAGAGATTAAAGAAGGAGGGAGAAGACATGCTGGAATGAGTGGAGCCCTCTTCACCAGCCGGCTGCTGACCCAACATTCTGGTGCAGAGAGAACCTACGAGTCAAAGATCAATATGAGGGCAACATGTGACTACTTCACAAGGGTTGAAATTAGAACAATTGTGAGCGTGACTCGTTCATACTGTAAAGCTGCAGGGCTGCGTTTCTCATCGCCCAGCATGGTGAGCTGAGAAGTGTGAGTGACAGAACGGCCACCACAGGCGTGTACTGTAGAACAGCTACACCCAGACTGGAGCCCTTCACCAGCGCTTGAAGGGTGTGAACAGCACACACCTGTGAGAGGAGATGAGAAAGACATCTTTTAAGAACACACCTACTTTTTCCTTTAACACAAGTCCGATCCAGCAAAACTGTAGATATATTTAATAGGTAGATCATTTATTCTACCTGTGGTAAGTCAAGAGTTTGGTCCCAGTCTTGGGGAAGAAGTGCTTTGGCTGTGTCCAGAAGGGTGTTAATGGTTTGAGCCAAAAGAGGACGAGATTTGCTGGAGTCCTCAGCAGCTAAGACACCCAAAATCAGCATGGGTAGACCGGCAGCACGCCTTGTCACTGAGGTACTACGGGGTGACTGGAGAACAGAAAGGCCCTAGAGAAAGCATTAGAGAGCATAATGTTTGTTTGTTTTTTAATATAAAATAAAATAAAAATGATTTAATGGCTACTTGAAAAGATAGTTCACCCAAAAAAATGAAACATTTGTCATTAATTACTCATGTTGTTCTAAACCCGTAAAACCTTTGTTCATCTTCGAAACACAAATTAATATATTCTTTATAAAATTTAAGAGCTTTCTGACTCTGCATAGACAGCAATGCAACTGAAACGTACAAGTGACCCAGAAAGGTAGTAAGGACATTCTTAAAATAGTCCATGTGTGACATCAGTGGTTTAACCATAATTAATAAAAAATAATAATTTTTGTGTGTGAAGACTATTTTAACGATGTCCTTACTCGCTTTCTGGGCCATTTCAGTTGCGTTGCTGTCTATGCAGCACAGCATCGGTCTTTTGTGGCCATACCATTCACACATTTCATGTCGTTTTCACCCAATATGCAGTCAGTGAACACATTTCCACAATGCTTACATTTTCTTAACAGACAAGCTATACCTCCCAACAAAATTATGGATTGTTTTTGTAGTATTTACGAATGTTAACACACAACAACCCACAATAGCAAAAACAATATTCCAAACCTTAGATACAGTATAAAAACCTCTGCTTCTGCAATGATATCAGTTCAAAAACAATATCAATATCAAAAATATAGCTCAGCTGATAATAAACAAACAATTGAATAATTGACACAGCTGATTTATGTTGGGTAAACTGGGCCAACCACAGCTGATTTCAGTCTGGCTTAGACTCAGTGGCAGGGGTTATTTTTTTCTATTACATTTACACTTATACAGTAAAAGGAGGACTTTGAGGAGTGATGTTTTTGGAAACAGAAACAGAAAAAGACAAACACTGTAATGTCTGGTCGAGGAAGAGTAAGCGCAAGGGCCCAAGGGAGAAGAGCAGGCCCAGTGAGAGATGCAGTGAGAGGTGCAGTGAGAGATGCAGGAGCAGTGAGAGATGCAGCGAGAGATGCAGGAGCAGTGAGAGATGCAGTGAGAGATGCAGGAGCAGTGAGAGATGCAGTGAGAGGTGCAGGAGCAGTGAGAGATGCAGTGAGAGGAGCAGGGCCAGGGAGAAGAGCAGGCCCAAGGAGAGGGCAAGGTAGAGGTGTAAGAATGCAAGGTGGTGGCTTTCCATCATTCGCAAGCAATAACAACATGGTCGGAAGTCCACCCAAGACTGGTAAGTCTCTTCCTTCCACCCTATTCACCTTTCCTCAACCCCATAGAGGAGTTCTTTTCTGCATGGAGGTGGAAGGTTTATGACCCCCCCCCCCCCCCTTTTTTTTATCTGGGCTTTTTGCTGTTGTTTTTTTGTTCAGAATGCTCTTGTGTGTTTCATGGATATTTTGTTCACTGTAAGCAATACTGTAAAACTTTTTCTGTTCTATCATACCGTGTTTCTACTGTACCTCCTGTAGTAAACAGTAAAGGGAAAAAAAACGTATTTGCTTTTTACTGGAATGCTTTTGAATGTGAACATTACTGTACATGTGGACATACAGTTCCCAACCAAGAAATTTAGTGTCAAAACGGTGGATTGCATGTTTTGCATGCAAACACCTGTAAAACTGAAACATAAAAGTCTATGGAGTTTTTGTAATGTCAACAATAGCCAGTATTTTGAAACCTGGTGTACTTTGATTGACTGCATGTACCTTGTGAAGTGAAAACAAGTGTTATTCTTTGACAGAATAATTTCATTTTGAGTCAGATTTCCAGTGTTTTGGTAAAGTTAGTGTGTGCAGAGAAAGATGTGTTCTGTTTTGAAATGAAGAGTTAGTATATATTTAACAAAATGTATTTTTGAGAAGAAAATTATCCATTTGGCCAATTGTGTTTTGTAGGTGTGAGTCTGTGTTAAGAGTTTAGAAAAAGTATCTGAAGTATGGGTAAGCGTTTGTTAGCGATTGAAAAAAAAACTGTAAATTGGAATTGACATCTCTTTTAGAAATCTCTAGTTGAAAATGAAATCTCAAGAATGAATCCTTAACTCTATTCTACCTGTTGTAAAATGAGGGGTGGGATCTCCCTGATCTCTGGATCAGAGCTGCTCAGTAGAGCCCTGCAGAACTTAGTGAAGCCAATACAGCAGCCCTCTACTGCCCCCTAATGGAAGATGAAAGAAAAAGAGAGAACAGCACCACAAACAGATAAGACGCTTCTGGAGGAAAAAAAGTATTTGGACAACAGTGTGAAGAGCAAATCTGACTTACCCAGTGTCTACATTTTAGAATAATATCTTTAAACACTTTGGAAGCTCTCCTGAGTTCTTTCACACTCAAAGTCAGTTCTTTACAGTGGATTGACAGGATTCTCTCCACCAGGGAGCCCAGAAAAATACCAATTTCCTATCAGGAAAGTAGAGAATCATTCACTGTATCTTAGTCATACATAATACTTTTTGTAGACCACAACTGACGTTGTCATCCTTCTAGCAGCTTTACCTTCAAGGAAACCCAGCAGCAGGTCAGCACTAGACTGTGTTCCTCAGAGAGGAGCACATTCTCCTCTCCATCTTCATCAAGTCCAGCCCCCTCAAGCTCACCCTGACCAATCAGAGAACTGATTGCATTCCCCATGTCGCAGAATGATGGAGGTACATCTGTGACAAAAAGAAAAGTGTCTTCTTATAAGAAAATCTTATCAGGCATATTTTTAATACTAATTTAATAGATCACATTTGCATTTACAGCGTACCTTTCTCCTCAGTGTCCTGGTTCCCATACAGCACACCAAGCAGCAGCAGAGTAAGCTTTTCTATTAGTGACACAATGTCTCCTGCAACACTGTGGGTTATTGAATTTACTAGGACTCCTGGCACCTCCATCAAGCCCTTCTGGAGAGCACTTACAATGCCTGAAGCAAAAAAAAAAAAAAACATTATTTGTGGATTATTTAAACATATTTTAATATAGTAGTAGTGAAACATCTGCTAAGTACTAAACAAACTGTAGTGAGATCTATAAGCTCAGCTGGTTTTATTTGCTCCTACCATGAATAGGTGTTGTACGAGCTGCAAGCAACATGTCATTCCTGGCAGTGATGTAATGGTGCTCCAATTTGGTCAGAAGGAACGTGATCAGTTTAACTGACTGCTTCTCCCCCTTTTTAAATGCCCCATCCACCCTATGATAAAAAAGCACACAGGTCAGTTCATTTTTTTAATGAAATAAATTAATACTTCAATACAGCAAGGATACATTAGATTGATCATAAGTGACAGTAAAGACTTTTACTCTGGTACAAAAATATATACACTACCAGTCAAAAGTTTTTGAACAGTAAGATTTTTAATGTTTTTTAAAGAAGTCTCTCCTGCTCATCAATCCTGCATTTATTTAATCCAAAGAACAGCAAAAACAGTACAATTTTGCAATATTTTTACTATTTAAAATAACTGTTTTCTATTTGAATATTTTAAAACGTAATTTATTCCTGTGATCAAAGCTAAATTTCCAGCATCATTATTTCAGTCTTCACTGATCCTTCATGATCCTAGAGAGATCATTCTAATATGCAGATTTGCTGTGCAAAAATATTTATTATTATTATTATTATTATTATTATTATTATCAATATTTAAAACAGTTGAGTATATTTTTTCAGGATTCTTTGATGAAAAGAAAGATCCAAAGATCAGCATTTATCTGAAATAAAAAGCTTTTGTAACATTATACACTATACCATTCAAAAGCTTTTTTGGGGAAAGAAATAATAGAAATTAATACTTTTATTTAGCAAGGATGCTTTAAATTGATCAAAAGTGATGATAAAGACATTTATAATGTTACAAAAAAAAATCTATTTCAGATAAATGCTGTTCTTTCTATTCATCAAAGAAACCTGAAAAAAAAAAATTCTACTCTGCTGTTTTCAACATAACAATAAGAAATGTTTTCGAGCAGCAAATCAGAATATTAGAATGATTAAAGACAAAAAGAGATACAAGTGATGTTTTCTCACTTGTGCAGTAGGAGTTTGATCATCAGTGCTCCCATCTGGGCCTCCTGGACCCGCGGGCTGTGGAGCAGCCGTTCTGCCCGGCTCAACAGCACAGCTGTGACATCATCAGGGAGAGACGGGGGGAAAAATCTGAGAAGCAGCTCTGCAGATAGTTCACGGATCTACAGCACAGGGACAACATGTCAGGCAAATACATTACAGGAAAACTGGGGAAAGGGTTTCAACTGTGCATACACTCTAGTTTAAAAGTCTGGAGTCTGTAATGCCCACCATGATCAAAAATACTGCTAAAAGTATGTTGTGAAAGTATGTTATATATTCCTAAGATGACAGAGCTGAATTTTCAGCATCATTACTCTAGTCTTCAGTGTCACATGATCCTTCAGAAACCATTCTAATATCCTGTTTTGGTGCTTTCTTAATACCATTATCTTATTAAATGTCCTTACTACCATTTTTGACCAATTTAATACATTTTTGGTAAATAAAAGTATTCATTTCTTTAAAAGGGTAATGACATGAGAAACCAAATTTCCCTTGATCTTTTGACATAGAGTTCTTTGTATGCTGAATACATCCTGCAAGTTTTATAACTTGAATGTCATCATCACCAATAAAAAAAAAGCATTTATGGAATAACCCTCATAAAATGGCCCGTTTGGATCTGAGGTGCAAGGTGACATCACCAGGTGCAGTCATTTGCATAAACACTGCCTCCAGTGCAAGTCTCCAGTGAGTCTGTTGTCAATAGGACAAATTGAGTGGAAGAGGAATAATAATTTTTCCACATATTTATGTTTTTTTTTGTGCAAAAACCTTTAGCAACATGATATGTAAACCTCAAGGAACATATTAAAATAATAAAAAATCCATGTCATGACCACAAATCTTACTGACCCTGCTCTTTTAAACAGAAGCGTCAATTCATTCGTTTTACCTCATTGGTTGAATCCTCCAAACAGCCAATCAGGACAAGCATCCTTGACTTTGAGAAGAAATCCCATTTTCCTCTCTCTTTAGCCCAGTTTATAAGAGTAGACATATTAGCTGAAAATGAAAAATATGATCTCTGATATAATTGTATTATATTTAGCAATAAACACAAAATAATCATTTTGATGTTGCAGATCAATAATAGTTAAAAGTTCAAAAAATTCACAATATGTATTTCAATGTTATTTTATTACCAGGTGGCTGTCCCTTCTTTCTGTCTGGACTCCAGGTGTCTGTACATGTTTCCAGCACTGCAGACAGAAGGAGCAGAACAGTCTTCTTCCTCTGGTAGCTGCTGCCAGGAGTCAAATAGACCAAAGACAGCTGGGAGAGCCAGTCAACAAACTCTGTGGGGAAAAATATCAAGAAAAAACTCGAAAAGCTTGAAAAAACTTTTGATCAATTTAAAGCATCCTTACTAAATAAAAGTATTAATTTCGATCATCATTTAAATTCTGATAATAATAATAATAATAAAAATGTTTTTTGAACAGCAAAGCAGCATATTAGAATTATTTCTGAAGGATCATGTGACACTGAAGACTGGAGTAATGATGCTACAAATTTAGCTTTGATCACATAAATAAATTACATTTTAAAACTATATTCAAATAGAAAACAGGTGTTTTAAATAGCAAAAATATTTCAAAGTTCTACTGTTTTTGCTGTACTTAAAATCAAATAAATGCAGGCTTGGTAAACAGAAGAGAATTCTTTAAAAAACATAAAAAAATCTTACAATTCAAAAACTTTTGACTGGTAGTGTAACATGTATTTTCATAACATTTTAATTTCAAAACTCCTCACCGACTCCTTGTGTAAGTTCTGCCTCCTCTTCCTCTTTGAGCCCTTTTTTACTATTATGGCCCTTGATGCTTGCCATGCAACTGTCTCTTATTCTCACCAGGAACTTCCTCAGCGCTGCCTGAAGATGCTGGCGAAACGGTGACGATTCGCTGTTGAGATTGAGTGGAATGAAGTCTCTGAGAGTGGAATACTCCACTTGTGATGGGGCTTCTTTAGTCTTTGGACTGCAGCAGAGGAGGTTCAGAGCTGCAAGCCGGACACTGTCATCCAGAGAGGACAGGGCAAGATGGAGAGTCTTGAGAGCATGGGGGCTGTCTGCATTCCATAGGGAATGTCCACTTGTGGCCCGCTGGGCACTCATGACACAGGCCCAAGCATGAAGGTGACCAGGAGCCATGGGGTCCAAAGCAGACAACAGAGTGTTAAAAGCATATGGAAATGTACGTAGTGTTGATGGCAGAAGATGGCTAGAAGCATTATTTTGAAGCAGAGATAATTCTGAAGTTAAAGCCTCAAGGATGACTGGTTGCCACCGACGAGCCCATTGACTGGCTAAGTCTTGTTCAGTGGGTGGGGTTTCTTGGGATGTATTTTTAATAAGCTCACGTTTTTGTTCCTGGAGGAGGGATCTGTAGACTTCTGAGGCACATGGAGAAAGGTGATTGGTGGAGAGGCATTTTAGGATGTGAGCGGGAAGAGCTGGATACAGTTCCAAAACCTTTTAAGAGGAGAAAATACTATTTATTTTACATTTATTTACAATTACTTTTACTTAACCTGCTTTTATTTGTTTTTTATTTAAATATATTTTGAAATGTAATTTATTCCTGCAATCAAAGCTAAATATTACAGCCTTATTACTCCAGTCTTCAGTGTCACATGATCCTTTAGAAATCATTGTAATATGCTGATTTGCTGTTCAAGAAACATTCAATTATTATTTTTATCAATGTTTGTGACCCTGGACCACAAAACCAGTCTAAAGTAGCAGATATATTTGTAGCAATAGCCAACAATACATTGTATGGGTCAAAATGATCTATTTTTCTTTTCTGCAAAAATCATTAGGGTATTAAGTAAAGATCATGTTCCATGGAGATATTTTGTCAATTTCCTACTGAAATTATAGAAATTAATACTTTGATTTAGCAAGGATGCTTTAAATGTTACAAAATATTTCTATTTCAGATAAATGCTTTTCTTCTGAACTTTCTATTCATCAAAGAAACCAGAAAAAAATTCTACTCAGCTGTTTTCAACATAATAGTAATAATAATAATAATAATGATAAATATTTTTTGAGCAGAGAATCAGAATATTAGAATGATTTCTGAATGATCATGTGACTGGAGTAATGATGCTAAAATTCACCTTTGAAACCACAGGAATAAATTACATTTTTAAATACATTCAAATAGAAAACAGTTATTTTTAAATAGTAAAAATATTTCATACTTGTACTGTTTTTGCTGTGCTTTGGACCAAATAAATGCAGGCTTGGTGAGCAGAAGAGACTTAAAAAACATTAAAAATCTTACCGTTCAAAACTTTTGACTGGTAGTGTATAAAATTGATACCATAATTTATATAAAATTTATAAAAGAATAAATGTATATATTTAATAATAATAATAATAATAATAATAATCATATAATGCATGCATTTATTAGTTACACATATATTCATATAACAACAAAACAGATGTAAAATTAATTAGAAAAAAATTGAATACAAAATTGGGTAAAATGTACAATGGGTGCCTTGTCACTCCTCTTACCTCGTCTGTTCCTGCATATGGCAGAATTGCAGTAAGTGGTAAATACTTTGCTTTGGATTCCCAAGGCAGTTCTGATATTCTGTTTAATAATTCCACATAAAGTCTTTTCTCTGTGTTGTCAAAGTGCAGACAATCCTTCTCATAGATCTCCATGAAAAGACAGAAAGCACTGCGTGCCACCTCCGCAACACCATCTAACTAGAATAAAAGAATTTAAGAAAATACCAGCTGAATGGATGTTTTCCTGTAATTAACTTTGGTTAAATGTCTGGTTTGATCATTCAATACAGATTTTTACATTTTCTTAAAGGATTAGTTCACTTCCGGAACAAAAATTTACAGATAATTTAATCACCCCTTGTCATCCAAGATGTTTGTTTCTTTCTTTCTTCAGTCGTAAAGGAATTATGTTTTTTGAGGAAAACATTTCAGGATTTCTCTCCATATAGTAGACTTCTATGGTGCCTACGAGTTTGAACTACCAAAATGCAGTTTAAATGCAGCTTCAAAGGCTCTAAAGGACCCCAGCCGAGGAAGAAGGGTCTAATCTAGCGAAACGATTGGTTATTTTCTAAAAAAAAATTACAATTTATATATTTTTTAACCTCAAATGCTCATCTTGTCTAGCTCTGTGTGTACTCTTTGCATTCTGGTTCATGACAGTTGAGGTATGTCGAAAAACTCCCATCTCATTTTCTCCTCCAACTTCAAAATTGAAAAAAAATTTTTTTTTTAAAGTTCGCTAGATAAGACCCTTCTTTCTCGGCTAGTATTGTTTAGAGCCCTTTTGAAGCTGCATTTAAACTGCATTTTGGAAGTTCAAACTCAGGGGCACCATAGAGGTCCATTTCATGGAGAGAAATCCTGAAATGTTTTCCTTAAAAAACAATTTCTTTACGACTGAAGAAAGAAAGACATGAACATCTTGGATGACAAGGGGGTGAGTAAATTATCTGTACATTTTTGTTCTAAAAGTGAACTTCGCCTTTAAGAAACAATGAGTGTTTTTTTGCCCGTACAAAACTGCTAGTATTCTGAGTGGTTTTAAATTATGGCCCTAGTAAAAAGAGCCCATCTTACTCCATACTTAGGTGTTAGGGGTTTGTTTATATAACTATGTACCTTAAAATAAAGAACATTCGGTTTCATTACACACAAAAGTCTTACCGGGCTCTCAGCATTGCTCCAGATGATTTGCGTAAGGTGCTGCTGCAGGTCTGAATCTAAAGGAGCACCAGTAACTTTCCAAACTTCACTGAGGCACTCTTTCAGCCTCTTCAGCCAAATAGTAAACACTAAAAAAAAAAACACATATGCATACTTTTTATGCAAACCTTTGTCATCGTAGTCATGCACAGACCCAGCAATCTACAGAACGATGCATGATGATAGAGAGCTTGTACCTTGGAAAACATAGTAATGACAGTCAAGCTTTTCATCACAAAGAGCTGAGATGAAGGGGAACAGCCCATTCAGGAGAAGACAAGTCTGATAAAACAAAAGAAAGAGTAAGTAATTATATGTTCCACTTTGGATCATTCTTAGAAAAAGCAATCTATGCGCTGCTTACGTACTCCTTGGTTGCCATGGTGACTGACAAGAATGTCATTTCTGCAGCAAGTTAACAACCCCCTGCATACAGCCAGTCTGTCCACTCCGTCCTGACATCTGGGATGACAGTCCACCTGTAGCTCACCTACTGTCAAGCGCCACGCTTCTGAGATGCAAAAAAATTCACATATGTGACCCTGGACCACAAAACCAGTCTTAAGTCGCTGGGGTATATTTGTAGCAATAGCCAAAAATACATTGCATGGGTCAAAATTTTTGATTTTTCTTTTATGCCAAAAATCATTAAGAAATTAAGTAAAGTTCATGTTCCATGAAGATTTTTTGTAAAATTCCTACTGTAAACATATCAAAATGCAATTTTTGATTTGTAATATGCATTGTTAAGAACCTAATTTGGACAACTTTAAAGGTGATTTTCTCAGTCTTTTTGATTTTTTTGCATCCTCAGATTTCTGATTTCAAATAGCTGTATCTCGGCCAAATATTGTCCTATCCTAACAAACCATACATCAATGGAAAGCTTATTTATTGAGCTTTCATATGATGTATAAATCTCAGTTTTGTCAAATTTAACCTTATGACTTAAGTAGCATGGGTACATTTGTAGCAATGGGTCTTTTTCGGGGATTTTTATGCCAAAAATCATTAGGATATTAAGTAAAAATCTTGTTCCATTAAGATATTTTGTAAATATTTTGCAAAACTCATTTTTTGATTAGTAATATGCACTGCTAAGAACTTCATTTGGACAACTTTAAAGGCAATTTTCTCAATATTTAGATTTTTTGGCACCTTCAGATTCCAGATTTTCAAATAGTTGTATCTCAGCCAAATATTGTCCTATCCGAACAAACCATACATCAAAGGAATGGTTATTTATTTGCACCCTTATGACTTGTTATATAATCCAGGGTCACACAGAGTACAGGTACTTTACTACATTATAGGTAAAGACACTTATAATGTAAAATAGACGTATTTTTCAAAGAAGGTTAAAATGTTACAAGGACATATATAATGTTATAAAAAATGTTTTTTGTTTTTTTTACATAAAAGCTTTCTATTTATCAAAAAAAATCCTGGAAAGAAATGTAACAGTGTCCACAAAAATAGCAACACATTTGTTTTCAACATTCATAATAATTAGAAATGTTTATCAGCAACAAATCAGCATATTATGAATATTTTTTTTTTAGTATTTCACATCTTTCTGCAGAAGGTCATACATTTTTAAGTTCAATTAAAGGGATAGTTCACCCAATTATGAAAACTCCGTCATTAATTAGCCACTCTAATGTCATTCCAAACCCACAGGACCTTCGTTCATCTTCAATACAAATTAAGATTTTTATATAAAATCCCAGAGCTTTCTGACCCTCCAAATACAGCAAAGTAACTAAAATGTTCCCAGTCCCAGAAACAGCAGATACGTGGGGGAGAACAACTGTTAAATAAAGTCGTAATTTTTGTTTTCTTTGCGCACAAAAAGTATTCTCATAGCTTTATAAAATTACAGTTGAACCACTGATGTCACATGGACTACTTTAACAATGTCCTTACCACCTTTCTAGGCCTGGGAACATTTCAGTTGCACTGCTATCTATGCAGAAAGCTCTCAGATTTTATCAAAAATATCTTACAGGTTTGAAACGACAGGAGGGTGAGTATTTAATGACAAAAATTTAATTTTTGGGTGAACTATCCTTTTAAATACTATAGCTGACCTGTGTTGGTGATTTGCAGCAGACTCCAGGCTGCTGATCCTGCACACTGACTGTCTGTTGTTGTGGTGAGCAACATTGCAACCGCAGTGCCTGCCAACAAACGTGTATCTCTGCTTGAAACCTGAGAAACACGAGAAACATTGAATGACACAAAATTAGATACAATCATTTGAGTTTTTTCCAAAAATATAATTGCCACCACAAGCACTAACCTCTCCTAAGATAACGCTCATCAGGAACTCCAAAATATCTCTCAAACTCATATTTACACTATCCTTAATGTAGACCATCAGGGCTACCTGACCTGGCAGCAGCTGAAACACCTGCAAACAAACCTGAGAACAACACGAGTACTCTAAGTATACAGAGCCACATTAGATGTTGTTTAAAGCAGTGAAGCTTCAAAAAGATGGGTGCTACAATTTCTACCTTGACAGTCTGGTAGCATAATGGCCCATTTCTGGTTGCTTCATCTGACATAACAACAGGAATCAGCTCGGTGACTTTACTAAGCAGAGTGCTGCATTCTGTCTTCAACACCTCTTGTCCCATAGCGCTGTCCTCCAGGAACATACAGGCTGCCATGAGAAACACACACCACAACTATTACAACACAACAGACATGACTATAGACGTCTGTTAAATAATAGCAAACTGATGCACACTCACCTATCTGAAGATCTTTCAACGAAAACACCTGCAAAACATGAATACATTTCTATGCTTTAATATGTTTTATGTTTTTTTTTTTTGTTTAGTGATAGTTGTTCATGAGTCCCTTGTCTGTCCTGAACAGTTAAACTGTCCACTGTTCTTTAGAAATTAGGTCCCACAAATTCTTTGTTGGAAAGGGTTCAAATACACAAAAATGCTGAAAAACCAAAGAATTTGTGGGACCTGAAGGATTTTTCTGAAGAACAGCAGTCAGTTTGACTGTTCAGGACAAACAAGGTTCTCGTGAACAATTACACTAAACAAAAAAACACAGCTGAGGATCATTCAGGTAACAACACAGTATTAAGAATCAAGGGAATGTAAACTTTTGAACAGGGTCATTTTTATAAATTCAACTATTTAGTCTTGTAGACTATATGTAAACAACTTATTCAGGTGGTCAGTACTAAATAAACAATAGCATGCATTTGGTATGATTCCTCTTATTTTGGTAAATTAACATTTAGCAGATTCTGAAAGGGGGATGTAAACTTTTGACTTCAACTGTATATAATAAAACTTTTTACCTGTTTTTGGTGCAAAAGATTCTGCAGATATTGTTTAACTTCCTCAAAGACAATGGAGTAGTTTATTTCAGCCAAGACCTGCAGCATCTGTAAAAAGAGTTAAGAAAGTGAAACCAACAAATAAGAGCAAAAAAAGGTGTCATGTTAAAGTGAAGGTGAAAATTACTTGGTCTAATTTGCGGCAAGCCGATGAGGTATTCACTGCCTCTAACTGTAAGGCCAAAATAAGCTGAACAAATTGGTGAAGAGCAGCAGGCTGTAAGGAACAAAGTGCTTTTTTGGGGATCTTCTGTAGGATCTGTGAAGCCTCCTCCAGTGAGCGCTCCCTGCTCCGTTTGCCTGCACTCCTGCCAATAAAACACCATCTATTATTCACTATAATATAAAGATGTTTCATCTGTTCTGTGGACTAGAAATAACCTCTTAAAATACAATTATCACTCTTCCTAGATTTGTCCAACAAACACCTGACATGCATACACAGGGGAATGCTGTCATTTTTTTTCTCTAAATAATGCGTTGTTTGAAGTCATTCATTTATTAATGTCTTGCTAAAGCTAATTTCATAGATAGCATTTATTGTAATTCTATTTTTTGTAATATATACCGTTTTCAATTCTAAGTACATTATTGGCATTATTTTGTGTTCACATACAGTACACTATTGGCAAAGATTATACACAAAACAAGTAATGACAAGAAAAAGAAATATAAAATAAAACAAATTAAAATAAGGTACACAAACATATACAATACCAGACATAATTGTTTTTTCTTTTAAAGAAGTCTCTTCTGCTCACCAGGCTGGCATTTTACTGATTCAAAGCACAGCAAAAACTGTTACATTTTGAAATCATTTAAAATAACTGCTTTTTATTTGAATATATTTTCAAATGTAATTTATTCCTGTGATCACAGCTAAATTTTTAATTTTAGTCATTACTCCAGTCTTCAGTGTCACATGATCCTTCAAAAATAATTCTAATATGCTGATTTGCTGTGTGAGAAACATTTATTATTATTATTATCAATATTTAAAACAGCTGGGGGGGGGGGGTATTGAAATTAATACTTTTATTTAGCAAGGATGCTTTAAAATGATCAAAAGTGATGATAAAGACATTTATGTTTCAATAAATATTTCAGCGATGAAATCACAAAATAAATTACATTTTAAAACATATTCAAATAGAAAACAGTTATTTTAAACTATAAGCATATTTCAATATTGTACTGTTTTGCTGTACTTTAGATTTAAAAAATATATTAAAAAAATCTTACTGTTCAAAAAACTTTTTTCAAAAGACTGGTAGTGTAATTTACTAACAAGACAAATTCAGAACTTGAATGGAAACCTTTGTACCTAGTAGTACAAAGAAACTCAAAGCAGGTTTAAAGGACCACTCATTCCAAATCAAACTAAAACGTACTTCACCAAAGGAATAACAAAACAGCATGGAACAGTACTTATTATTAGGAAAATATTAAATGAATCATCTCACTACACAGCCCCTCCTACCTGACATTTTCTGTCAGCTTCTGAAAGAAAACCCTTAGCGTGTCTTTGACATCAGACGATATTTGATCTTCTGAAGCGATAGATTTCAGCACCGCGTCAGCTTGTTCCGAAGAAAAGTTTATAACCGTCATACTTGCAAGCTTCAGACTTGTCAACTCAAACCAGTGTACACAGCTCCATGTGTAAATTCAATCTTACTCTACAGTGAGATCTAGTGTAGCATGTAACATGATTAGCGCACGCCAGCGCCCCTACAGGCACGACTGTATGATAATATAACGTACGCGGCTAATGGCTACAGCATTAGGTTGTAATCAAAACAGTCTCTGATGCTACAATATGTTTTTTAAATAAACAACCCTTGATTCTAAATGAACAACTAATTGCCATGTTTTCCCCTCTGAATGTGCTAAATTTGTGATCTAAAAGTGGTAATAGTTTAATTGAATGTTGCTTTAGCTTAAAAGAGGTCGGGTTGTTTTATGCTTGCCTAGCTAACAGAGCATGTATCTGTTATACATTATATTTTCCGCACTGTTCTGCTTTTTGATACTGAAATGGATGAAACGGAGAAGGTATTGCATGGATGTGAAGAGGTTAGATGGAAAAACGGTTCTTATAACTGGTAAGTGAATCCTTTAGGCTTCATACTGTATCTCCGATGTAAGAGTAGCATCTTAGAGTAACATGATTGACAGCTGCTGAATGCTACTACAGCAGGTCATTCAAACAATTCAGATACATTTTTATTTGTATTTTTACATATTTATTTGCATATTAAAAGCCAAATTATCATCTAAAGCCAAATCATACAGGTTGAATGATGAGAATTATGTTTTACTCTGTGTTGTTCTGGAGTAACCTTTATGGAAAGGTCATAGCTGTTATGAATGGGAAGTGTTTGAGAAGTGTAATGCTCCTTTGCTCCCCTCTTTTATTCATGTCATGTGGCTTGGTGGCTGTATGTTTCAGGTGGGAACGCTGGTATTGGAAAGGAGACGGCTGTGTTGCTGGCATTGCGAGGAGCTCGTGTGATCATCGCCTGCAGGGATGAGGAGAAAGCCAGGAAGGCCATTCGAGAGATCAAAGCCAGGAGCCACAATATGAATGTGCTGTATATGGAGGTCGACCTGGCTAACATGAAGTCAATACGAGAGTTCAGCAAAACCTACTTACAGAAGGAGAAGCGGCTGGATATTCTGATCAATAATGCAGGTGAGGATTGATATCAGGGTGGCAATTGGTGGTCTAAACCAGGTGTTTTAAAACTAGGATTCAGGGACCCTTTAGGCAGTGTTGGGGAAAGTTACTTTTAAAAGTAATGCATTACAATATTGCTTTACTCCATAAAAAGGAACCAATTGTGTTACTTCTTATTTAAAGTAATGCATTCCATTACTATTGTAATTTGGGCTGGGCTTGCTTTTTTTTTTCTGCTCATTTTTTTATAACAAAAAAACCAACAAGCAATGGTGTCATTAGGAATTATGGGCCTCGTGCACCGAATTTGATATGGGGCCTCTTTTTTTATGCACCTAACTTTTAATTTCTTTCAAAATGGAGGCAGGAGAGATGCCAGTGAAGAAATGGGAAAACAAAGTAACTTGGGTTACTTATTTGAAAAAGTAACTCAGATTACTTTACTAGTTACTCGAAAAAAGTAATCTGATTACGTAAACTCACGTAACATGTAATGCATTAGCACCAACACTGCCTCTAGGGGCTTCTAAGGGGCATTAAGGGGTTGCTAAGGGGTCCTTGAAGGTTTAAAGAAAAATTGTGTAGATATTTCATTGTAAATTTACAAGTAATGTGTTACTTTACTAGTTACTTGGAAAAAGTAATCTGTAAAAAGTAATCTAAACTCACATTATTTGTAATGCGTTACCGCCAACAATGCTTCTAGGGGCTGCTAAGGGGTCTATAAAAGTTTAGAGAAAAATTGTGTTGATATTTTATTGTAAATTTAAAAGTAATGTGTTACTTTACTAGTTATTTGTTCAAATTAATCTGTAAAAAGTAATCTAAACTAGGGCTGTCGCGGTTAAGGAATTTCCCTCGCGGTAATTTTGAGTGGCTCAGTAGGCTGTTACAATGTAAGGTCATATTCAGAAATCAATCAAAACCGAAACCAAATCGCGTTGCTATATGAAGTGAAGTAAACAGTACTTACATAGAAACCTAGCCAGAAAGAAATGCAAATTTTGAAGAAAAATGTCAGACATACTTAGAGGCTTTGCATCTGAAATCTTCGTGTATATTACAGTTAGCGCGCACCCTCGAGTTTGACTGGACGAGAGAATTTCTGTCAATATTTCACCTGCGTGTTTTAGGCGAGCTGTCAGTCAGTGCAGTTTCATTGTTACGCCACAAGAGGGAGGCAAGAGACTATCTTTGAGTAAGTCTTTAAACCGTTCATTCAACTATACGTTCAAAAACGCTTATTTAATCAAAGAGAGACGTAATGAAACACGATGTTGAAATCATTTTAACTTTAATCGCCACTTTTAAAGGCTCAGCTGAGCAGCAGAGCATCGATGACAAGACAGAGATTTCACTTTTCTTGGACATGACAAGCTAGTTTCACATACACACCAGACTCTATCTGAAAGACAGACGCAGCGCAGGTAATCGCACAAGCTCAGTCGATCTCTCTCTCATTCGCTGTCTGATTAGGCTTGTTAAATGCATATCTACTGAGCCGCATAATAAAAACATTATGTTATCATTACTAACTTATTACTAATTTAATATTCAGCACATAGGCATTAAGTGAGAAGGGCGAATCCTTAGGAAAAAAGAAAACAGGCAAATATCGCGGTTGCTGCGGTTGTTGCATTCCTCTGCGGTTATGCACGTCAATAGCGCGGTATTGCGATATTGCGGTTATCGCGACAGCCCTAATCTAAACTCACATTACTTGTAATGAGTTACCTCCAACACTTTCTTGAGGGGCTGTTAAGGTATCCCTGAAAGTTTAGAGAAAGATTGAGTGGATATTTCACTGTAAATTTAAAAGTAATGTGTTATTATACTAGTTACTTGGAAAAAGTAATCTGTAAAGAGTAATCTAAACTGTAAAATTGTAATGAGCTACTGCCAACACTGCCTATGGGATGCTGAGGGGCCAAATTAAATTGTAAATTTAAAAGTAATGTTTTACTTTACTAGTTACTTAGAAAAAGTAATTTGTAATTGTGTAAACAATAAATAAATAAAAATAAGATTAAATAAAAAGTGATTAAAATAAATAAATAGAACAGATAACAGTACAACACTACAGTGAGTAGAAAAAAGTTTTTAATAACTTCCAAATATATTATATTGTATATTACATTATAAATGTCTTAACCACTTTTAGTCAATTTAAGGTGTCCTGAAAAATCTTACTAGTGTATCACAATTATTAAGCAATAATGCACCAAATTAGCATGAAATAAATTACATTCACAAACTACATTCATATAAATTGTAATACTTTTTTTTACAATATTACTGTATTTTAATCAAATATATGATATTTTCCCCCTCAGCCATGCCCAGCGTTCTCGACTGGACGGATGATGAGTTCTCCATGTGCTTTGGCGTGAACCACCTTGGCCACTACTTACTGACCAACCTTCTTCTCCCACGTTTGAAAGAGAGCTCACCAAGCAGAGTGATCAATCTCACCTGCTCCAGCTACAAGTACCAGAAGCTGGACTTCCAAGATCTCAACTACAACCTGTTCCCGTTCTTTACCTACTGCCGCAGCAAGCTGGCCAACATTTACTTCATACAGGAGCTCGCTCGCATGATGGAAGGGAAAGGAGTGACTGCGTATGCCGTTCACCCTGGTGAGATATAAAAATATAGCCTGACTTTCTCTACAATGGCAGAAAAGGTTGCTAAGGTGTTCCTGGTGTATGAGGAGTAATAATAGTGATCTTTACTTTAGCAAGAACCTATAATTGTCTGAAATGATGATTGTGTAGTTCATCTTGTGTCTCTTGTCTCATTCAGGTTACGTTCAGAGTAACTGGACCTGTCATTACTCAGTTCTGTTCCGGATCCTGGTGCAGGTGGTGATGTTCATGTTTTTTGTTTCGTGTGAGGCCGGGGCGCAGACCGTGGTCCACTGCGCCGTATCAGACGAGGTGCTGCCGCACAATGGAGGATATTTCACGGACTGCCGACCGGCTCATCTAAAAGCTTTCGCTAGAGATTCTGGAGTAGCAAAAAAACTTTGGGAGGCCAGTGAGAGACTAGTTAAACTGGCCTGATAACAGTATACAGGGCTTTTGTTTGCATGTGTGATGGACAGACTGTTTCTTATGTTATTTATGGAAACCCTGTTAGTTTCTGGTTTGTAAGAATGTGAATTTTATGACACTGTTTAGAATTTTGACGTTGTGTGTGTGTGTGCCGTTTTTTTTACAGTGTAATTTATTTGATACATTTTGACATGCATTATTAAATTGCATGTTTTCATAAACCACTTTAATTAGTGGAGAATGTAAATGGATCACCATATTCCATTTTGAAAGATGAAGGGTGGCCATTTATAAATGCAAACAAATCAATGCCTGAAAGGGCACAAATCTGGCAGAATTACAAAGGTTACATTAATGCATTTGGCGTATGCTTTTATCAAAGAAATTAGCATTTTCTTTTGCATTCAAACATTTGATCACTTCATGTCAAAGTGAATTTTTTTTTTACTTTGTACACCAAGGTAGAATTTTTCATTTAAATGCTAATGAAAAATAAAAATAAAGTGGATTAAAAAAGCAATTCCCATATTGAGGGTGCTGGTAATTCACTCCCCCTCCCTACAATCCCTGCCGGACCTGAGACTCGAACCCGCAACTTTTGGGTTACAAGTCTGACTCTCTAACCATTAGGCCACAGCTTTACTTATTAGTGTACAAATGTGTCCTCCAAAACTCTCAATAGAGCGTCATCAATCGACTATATTGGCAGAGCTGAATGTAAATAATACCACTAAGCCGAACGAAACTTGCATATTTTGCTGCTGAAAATGGTAAATTATTGTAATGTACTAATCAGTCACACCAGGAAAAACATTTGGAGTACTATAGATTGCCAAAGGTTATCACAAATCTAGGAGAAGAGTGCAGAAGATTGTCTGTAGAACAAGGTGTTTGTTGTTGGCCAATCCCAGGATTTCCAAGGCAAGAATCTTGACAACATTCGTGTTTGTTCTTATCATTTCCAGTCAGGTTGGTAAAATATTAGACTAATATCTTATTTAACACTGCTCATATGTATCTTTACCACCTATTAACTTTAGTTTGTCAAAATAAAGTGCCCTTTCCTGCTTAGTAAGTACTCTTCGATTTAGCAGTCCTGCTTACCAAGCCCTTCTTACAATTTAGCAAATTCCACACATTTTTTTCCGTGGTTTAGACAGCATAAATAGCAGAACAACGTTCAGTAGTACATTGTGCTATCCATGCTGTTGTTTACATCCGAGTATCGCCAATATGGCCACACATCCGGGTAACTGACCAAATCATGATGTAAGTGCAATCCCTCTATAAACAGATTAATACAATAATACTTGCTGGCATGTTGTCTTTTACTCAAACACAATACAAAGATCAAAGTACATTACAAAATATATCATCTTCAGGATTGTACTTATTTCCATAACCTTTGCAGACCTGGAAATGACTGTTTCAATACTCATTCATATACAGTGCAACAGGTTAAAGGATAACCGTTGCCAAAATGCAACCTGGGCTGTTTTTTTTTTTACTGTAAACGAGACAAACTTATATCTAAAAGCATAATTACGACAAACAAGCCGTTTTTGAGATTGACCGTGATTTAGTTTTGTGGTCAATGGCCGGTGAATGGGAGTACTAGGGGCATACATTTGAGCGCATCAAAATCGATATTTTTACAACACTAAAAAGGCTCGACACACCATGACACTTTGCTCGAAGTATCGCCTGGGTCTCTACACATGAACTCGAGCATTGAGAACATTGTTTGTGTACACACAGTTTACTAAAAAGAAAGGTTTTGAACAACTCACGTACACTGTTTGGGTTTCCGCTCGCGGCCGTCTTGCCAGTCAAGAAGTGTCGATCTCCGAGTGCGAGGATGGATAGCTCCTAAAGCATATTCCATATAAATGCACGGCTAATTCGTTGTTTTGTCACAAGTGAAAAACAATATTAAACTTCTAGTTGTAAAAAGAGCCTCATGTAAGCCTAATATTTGGTCCTATGGAGTCCATTCATTCGCAATCGGAGATCGACACTTCTTGACTGGCAAGACGGCCGCGAGCGGAAACCCAAACAGTGTAAGTGAGTTGTTCAAAAACTTTCTTTTTAATAAACTCTGTGTACACAAACAATGCTCTCAATGCTGGAGTTCATGTGTAGAGACCCAAGCGATACTTCGAGCAAAGTGTCATGGTGTGTCGAGCCTTCTTAGTGTTGTAAAAATATCGATTTTGATGCGCTCAAATGTATGCCCCTAGTACTCCCATTCACCGGCCATTGACCACAAAACTAAATCACGGTCAATCTCAAAAACGGCTCGTTTGTCGTAATTATGCTTTTAGATATAAATTTGTCTCGTTTACAGTAAAAAAAAACAGCCCAGGTTGCATTTTGGCAACAGTTATCCTTTAAGGAAGTGAAAATCTCATGCAGGGCTGGCGGTATATTTAGTTTGTATGATATATTGATGCGTTTATAAGAGATATGTTATGAGGCACCGTTCATCGATATATAATTACAGTTGTTTGGTACGAGCGCATCTAAAAAACAGTGCATAATCCAAAAACACGAGACATTGTTCTAAATATGAGATATGCGTTATATTAAGGGCTTTAAAACGATGAGTAAAATGTAGGCTAGTTAGCACACAAAGTTTAAAGCGTGAGCACTAGTACTTGCCGCCAGATGCTATGACAGACAGGCGAGTGCGCTGTTTAATGCGTTTGAGATGCATAACTTACATTTCACGGGTATGTTCTGAGACTGACTCCATCTGTAAACGTTAGAAAGGCATAGAAATATTTCCATTTTGTTGTCAAGGAGGAGGGCACAAGCCTTCTGCACGCGGTTATCCGCTAAACTTAACAGATTTCAGTTATGGAGCGCTGCCGCGGGGCGAGACTTTCGGTTCATTTGCCGCTACAGGGAAATGATGAGAAGAATAAAGACGTGCAGGTGCAGTAAACGGTAAACCAGTTTGCACTACAAACCAGTGTGTTCATAATTAATATAATACATGAATTATCATTATCTAATGTTTTAAAAAGTGACTGATTTGGTCAGTTACTTGGATGCGTGGCCATATTGGAGATATTCGGATGTAAACAACAGCATGGATAGCATGGTTAGTGTACTACTGAATATGTTGTTCTGCTAATTTATGCTGTCTATACCACGAAAAAAAAAGTGTGGAAGCTGCTAAAGAGAAGGACAGCAGGAAATAGGTGGTAAATATACGTACGAGCAGTCTTAATTAATATTAGCTTAATATTTCACCTACCTGACTGGAAATAAGAACAAACACAAATGTTGTTTGAATCCTGGAAATCCTGGTTCAGTTTGGCCAACCACAAACCCCTTTTGCTCCTCAGACAGTTTTTTGCACTCTTCTCCTTCAGCAAAATATGCAAGTTTCGTTCGGTTCAGTGGCACTGTTTACAATCAGTACATCTTGAAAACAATAGCCCACATGGCTACATTCACTTTCTTTTCATAGCCTTTAATATGTACCTCGTTTGTTGGACAACACTGGGCAGAATGTGAAATAATTTCTTTTTTAAATAAATACAGATTTGTTTATCCAACCAGAAAGCGTACTGAGATATATTGGAATTCAGCCCAAAATACAGAAATATGATTTTTTTGGCCATATCACTCAGCCCTAAAGTGGAATTGATTTTTGATACTTTAAAATAGACATATTGTGAGCTATGAGGTAGTCAATTGATGGTATAATGGTATAAGCCATCAGCCTGCATTACTTAAGTATTTTTATTGTGTTTAACAGCAGAATTCCCAACTCTTTAGCAAAGACTTTTTCTCCCTGTAGAAAAGAAAATGAATGAGAAAAATGTCTCCAAGGCTGCTGGAAGTGAAACCCTTTAAAAATGTATTTCTTATCAATTTTGAATGCACATGCACAAGGTTCATCAGTATTTAAATCATCTCATTTATTTATATCTTTTGAACACATTTGCTTAAGTCAGGGAATACACAGAGCAAGTTTGAGAACAGAGCAATAACAAGAGTAAGAATCATCAGAAATCAAAGAGAATATTATCTTATACAGAAAAACAAAACTAACAGAGGGCTACCGTGAGAAAGCTCAACTTCAGAGAAACTATCCGGTACTGTTTCCAATCAGAGAAATGATATGACAAGGGGAACAGAAACAGTTCTGTGCTTAAAGACGGACGGTGTTGTCGGTGCAGGTAGAAATACTCTGGATCTCTGCTATCTCTACTGAGCTGTAATTGTTAAGTTTGTCGTAAAAGTCAGAAACAATCCACGATTTTATTGGCCATTCAGGTTTGGTGAATATCCGCAAAGCACAACAGCAGAACTATGTCACTGCCGATATAAATTTAGCTTAAAGTGATCTTGAAAAACCCATGCATACTTAGCTAATATTGCAAGTGCTTCTCTGAAGTCAAGCAGTCTCATACTAATGAGTAATCTTATAGTCGTTAATATAAATATCAGTCACCCTGCATTGACAACAATGAGCTTAATACAAAAGCATGCCGTAGAAATATCACCATTTCCATAATCTTAATATCATCGACATTTCGGAGCTATACTCTTCGTCATTTACACTGCCATTTTCAGCATCATTTTGGGACAAAAATATTATATATATGTGTGTATATATATATATATGCACTTAACAAAGCTGGTAAAACAGATAAGAGAAAGGTTTAGGTAAACCAGCATTCAATAGAAAAAAATGAAATCAAAAAGATAAATAACACCAAACCTAGTGTTCAAGTGACTGTCATGCAAAGAAATTCCAGCTGAAATGCAAGTAAACTGCAGTTTCAATACTGTGTGTCCTGTTTTAATAGTGATGTGCACTTTCACTCGTAACATGTTTATTTTCATTGCTAAAACACACAGAGAACAGTACACTTTTTACATGCTGTTTTTTTTGTGTGTGTGTGTGTGTGTGTGATTTTGTCTTTTTTTTTTTTAGGGAGCAGACAGGCGTGAAACTCTGATCACTCGTATAAACACAGGTGAAGTTTTGCATGAGATAAAGCATCCAAGAATGAGACACAACTGTAACAGAAGCAGAACACCGGAGCACAAACACACGTACACGTGCCTCGCGGGGATCGCTTTGTTTGAGAGAAATATTTTGATTGGATTTCGCCATTTCTTTCAAATAATAACAACAAAAAAGATCAGTAGTCATCATCGATATGACGTGGCTCAAAGCTAGTGTGTTCAAACATTAGACAAAGTGTGCGAAGCACACAAACTTAAGAAGCATGTAAGAAGTTGCGATAATTATATCAAATAAATAAATACAACCTGAGGACACAAAGTTAATAAAATAGTCACATGACCGGGTGATGATGTCACACTGACACGTCAGTTCAACCCTTCAAAAGTAGACTGAAACCAGCATTAAGTTGTACGAGGTGTGACGTACGCTTCATAAACTATATCTTACCATCTTCTGAAATATAAAACTATTGCTGCCGATTTCGACTACAAACCTTCACACCTTGCACTTTGCCCATCCAAAGGGTAAACACACTTTAAAAAGGATCCAAGGTAACATTTTTCACTCTCCTTAAAAGTCTCACACACACCGACGACAAACAAAATATATATAAACTCTCAAAAATAGAATAAGAGTAATATTGATAAGTCAACACCATATGTCGCGAAAAATAGAAGAGCAAAAAACTTAAAAGACCAAACTCCATCAGCTAAAAACCACCGAATTCCTTCACTCAGATGCTCTTTAGTGGCCTCCAATGACTAAATCTCTATTATGACTAGTTTAGAGATACAACAGTTGTTTTTTGAGAACAATGTCATCAGTGGATGTCCACATAGTGCGAGAAAACACATGAATGCCTACTGTATGTTCAGCTGAGGTATGGCTTTTAGTTCGATTCAGTCGATCCAACTCTATGGGCGCTTTCCTAACACCGCTGGCTCAGCTGAAGAAGTAACGAAAAAAATCCTAAAAATTGCAATACTAACACTACCATCTAATACTAACATTGCAATTGGTGTCACAGGTTACGTATAAAGCACGATTGTACTTCCAGAACAAGGAATTGTTCGTCCAATACGAAGGAAGTCTACTGAATTATGTCAAATCTGCAGTAATGATGTGAAAAATAACAATTAAAGCTGGAAGACCCCGAACGCCACGTCATTTTTGATCAGGCTCTGGTTGTATCTGCCCCAAAACAGTCGCTCACACATACCAACACATGTCCACTAACGTTTAAACACATGGACAGACGCATCCGTTGGATGTGATTCACATTGAGAAGCCTGTACATAAACGGCAGCCATTATTTCACCGTGGAAATGGCCGCTTTGGATATACTGGAAAAATTCATGCTCTCCAAAAGTGTTTGGAAACGAAAAGGCATAAATTAAAAATCATTGGCATCCAGGACGTGAATTGTGTAAGTGACACGTACAATTGCTTTTGTATTTAAATACTAATAACAACAGTAAGAACGATATTAATCATAATCATAAGAATAAGAATAACAATAATAATATTGAAAATCTACACACCGTAAGTGAGGACGGCGAATCAGTGTTAACGTTATTCACACTGGGAAGGTGCGACGGAAAGCATGGCGTTTCACAGACGACTCGCTGAGGCCTTATTATTATAATCCGTACTAATCAAAGACTGTCCAACTCCACACAGCACATGTGCACAACAAGGGGAGTCTCTGCACGGGTGTAAAGATAACAGGGACGGTGTCTGGGAGGGAGGGAGGGAGGGGGTAAAGCTGAAGGTAAGACAGAAGACGATGCACAAAAGTGATTGGCAGGTGAGGTGATTGACAGGTGAGGGGGCCGGGCCCAGTGTGGGAGGCTCAGGCACTGCAGACTCACAGCCACCCATCACTGGTCTCGCTTTTCTTCCTCCCTCTCTCCAACTTCCCCCCTCCCTCACTCTTTCTCTTTCACTCTTGCACTCTCCATTTCTGGCTGGGCACTCTTATTAGATGTGGCTACAATGAGCTCAACCTGAGGGGGGAAAAAAGGGTTGTTAGCGGTGTGTCGTCACTTTGTACAACAAAATCTGTTTAAGAACGTGGAATGAGCACACCAAGGCTACACTGAAATTAAAAAAAAAAAATTACTAGTCAGTTTTACAAATGACTACTAGAGGTGCACTGATCCAATACTGCCATTTCTGTTGAATCGGGTATCGGTCAGGCGAGACCAATCCAAATCCGTTATTGTTCGTAGAGGAACTTTTGCTGCTGAATTTTCCACTAATCTAGTTTATGATAGTATTTTTGTCACAGATTATGATTATATATTTTTGAAGTATGAAGTAGTCTATATTTAGTCGGTTGTGTTTAACACAAAAGAGTGATGATCAGGTCAACAAACACTGAGGTATAGAAATTCTACATTTATTAAAAAAACTGTGTTGGTGTCTGATCGTTATTGGCATCAGTATCAGCCGATATGAATTTTTGGAACAATTAAAAAGAAAATGCTATCAGTGCGCCCCTAAACAAAAAAATAATGATTTAAACAGAAATTTTTGAAGTAGAAAGACTAAAGTAGTGTTTTATAGTAAAACATGCTCCAACAATCTGTTTTATTTACAACTTACAACCCAAAAAAACATGAAGTGAAAGTAAATGTCTAGTAAAGTCTCACTTTAAACCCATTTTCTCAAAATTCCATTCCTGAAAATCGTAGCTATGGACATAATAAAAAAAATTGTTCTGGAACCCAGCTTTCATATGATAACACAAACCTAAAAAAGTAAAAATTTCACCATGTGTTGGGTTTTCCTAGATCGCATCACATATTAGTTTTTAATTAACTTTAATTAAATTGCTTCAGTTTTTAAGGCATTAAATAACATTCAACACATTTTTATGGCTTGATATAATTTACATTTAAAATAAACATAGCTGTATATTAAAAAAAGATGGCTTACTTTATGATAGAATTTCATATTTTAAAAATGGGTTAAATAACAGATCTACACGTCAATGTGTGTTCAATGTAGCCAAGATCTTAAAACACAGAAAATGACTTCAATAAAGGGATAGTTCACCCAAAAATGACAATTCTATCATTACTCATTACTCACTCTCATGTTGTTCCAAACCTGTAAGACCTTTGTTCATCTTTGGAACACAAATTAAGATATTTTTGATGAAATCCGTGTGCTTTCTGACCCTGCATAGACAGCAACTCAACTGAAATGTTCATGGCCCAAAAAGGTAGTAAGGACAACCTTAATTTTATGAAGCTACGAGAATACTTTGTGTGCAAAGAAAACAAAAATAATGACTTTACTTAATTTCTTCTTTCTTGTCAGTCTAAAATGCACGTTCACAAGAATACCACAACGTATGTGTGCGGTGCTGCTGACACAGGAGCTGGCAGTCGGACATAGAACATCCATCTCTCTTAGTTTATAGTCTGTATATTCTGGTTCAAACAATAAGGCTTGGCAAAAAATTGCAAGTCATCCTTGTTGAATAAAGTCATTATTTTAGTTTTCTTTGCGCACACAAAGTATTCTCGTAGCTTCATAAAATTAAGGATAAACCACTGATGTCACATGTGAAATTTTAACATTATCCTTACTACCTTTCTCGGCCTTGAAAGTGTCAATTGTGTTGCTGTCTATGCACAGTCAGAAAGCTCTCGGATTTAATCAAAAATATCTTGATTTGTGTTTTGAAGATGAAAACATGACATGAGAGTGAGTAAATGATAACAGAACTTTCATTTTTAGGTACACTATCCCTTTAAGGAACATTTGTTACAGACTCTACCATTAAATAACATTATATCCGTCTTTACGAGGATGTACCTTCACTGTAGAGGGGCGGCTGGAGCTCCCGAACAGTGGAAGTGGACATTCTGCCATTTGGAGTCCCGGCGATGCCACACCCTTGTCTCTTCCGATTGGCTGCTGCGCGGCCGGCCCTGCCCATCCACGTATTGCGTGAGGCGGATGTAGGCGATGCAGGCAGCCTCATCTCCAATCAGGTGCACGTGAGGGTTGAGGATGGTGGTGTGGATTGGCTTACTGTTCTTAGACAGCACTACAACAGAGTAAAAAAAAAACGGCCTCACTTTAATGAACAGACATCGTGACTGAGAGGTTAGAAGTGAAGAGCAATCCGACTCCGCTTACGGTTCTCAAAGTAAAATCTGTGGAAGTCCATCCCCTCCACCAGGTTTCCCAAGGCCTCAGGTTCAAAGCAGGTGAGTCCAGGGTCACAGATCTTACTGGAAAGAATAAAAACTTTGTTTCAGTGCCATCTCATTTATAATTGTGGTCAAATAAAGTTAAAAATACAGCTCACACAGAAGTAACTTACGCATAGGCTTCAAATTCGCCATTGTTGATGGCCTCAATAAGCTGTTCAGTGATTTTGATGATCTCCTGTTTGCGTGCTGTAAAAAGAGGAAGTCAAGGGTTAACAGGAGCCAGCTTATTAAAACTCTTGTACAAGTATGCGCATAAAGGAGGAGCATTATAGGTAAGCAAAGTCATATATTTTAAAGCACTGCAAATATGTTCCACAGGTTCACTCTAATTTATTCAGCAGACTCATTTCTAATGTGTTTCTTTTTGCATAGTACACACAAGCTGCTGTGTTAAATAAGACAGAAGCACTCACACACACACAAAAAAAAACAGGTTGTCTGAACATCCACCCAAACAGATTTCAACCACCTACACTACCGTACATGCTCTCACACACAGCATTTCCTTTCCAGCTCTGTTAGTCACAGGACTTTAAATACCACTCAAATAACTGAAGTTAAAATACAACTCAATCTCTACAGGCAACACAATTCAAAGATTCTCTGTAAGACCAGGTGGTCCAATCATAAAGGGATTGTTTAGATTACTTATGTAATTTTGTATGTTGGATTTACATAATAACGTGACCCTGAACCACAAAACCAGTGTAAGTAGCACAGGTATATTTGTAGCAATAGTCAACAATACATTGTATGGGTTAAAATTACCATAAGGATATTAAGTAAAGATCATCTTCCATGAAGATGTTTTGTAAATTTCCTACCATAAATATCAAGACTTAATTTTTGATTAGTAATATGCATTGCTAAAAACTTCATTCAAAACTTCAACTTTAAAGGTGATTTTCTCAATATTTTGATTTTTTTTGCACCCTCAGATTCCAGATTTTCAATTAGTTGTATCTTAGCCAAATATTGCCCAATCCTAACATGTATAAATCTAAATAAAAAAAAAAAGGCCTTTATGACTGGTTTTGTGGAAAAATTGCAGTTAGGAATTTTTTAAATCAAGTAATCAAACTGAATCGAGAAATTATGACAGCCCTACTGAGGATATCAACTTTTTTTTTGTTGTGCTTTATCAACCTGCAATAACACTTGTGAGAGACTCTCCTTTTCATATGTAATACAAAACTGCTCACAGATGATTCATTTGAGACATGTTACACCCAGATGTACACAGTGATGTGATTAAATCACCCGAGAAGTCCACACTTGATGCATGTTAGTCCAGTAGCATCACTGTTGCCTTTTTACACTCCCAGGAAAGCAAAAACTCATGCTGCTGTGCCAGTAATGCCAGCACAGACACTGACACCACATACTCACAATGTGCTGACGGCAGGGGGCTGGAAGACGGTTGGGCAGGGGAAGGGGAGGGGTGTGTTGGGGCAGATACTGGGGCAGTAAGGGGTCTGCTGGCTGCTGATGGCTCACTGTCTGTATGGGGGGCTGTAGGTCTGCGAACACTGCTCACTAGATCAGTCAAACGTGACACTGGACGCATAATTGACGAAAGGCAGATGACAGGAAAAAAATATATAGATAAACAGCTAGTTGCTAGCAGAAAACATGATAAATTAAATATGTTTGTAATAAACATGGATTTAGCAACTAGACTGTCTGCATACTGGTCCATCAGGGACTTACTCTGTGTGGGAATGTTGGGGGTCTGGGGAATGGAGGGGGCAGAAACAACAGCTGGAGTGATAGTACTTCCCCCCTCACCATCAGATGTGGGCACCGAGCCCCGACGTACCACACCCAACAGATCAGTGAACTTAGTGGCAGCTGTAGGCCCAGACAGGGCAGGACAGAAATAACAGAGTGGAGCTTAGAAAAGGAGCGGAACAGTAATAGTAGTTCTGTGTGCAAAGGGATTAAAGGGATAGTTCACGCAAAAATGAAAATTAGCCCATGATTTACTCACCCTCAAGCCATCGTAGGTGTGTACGACTTTCTTCTTTTAGATGAATACAGTCGGAGTTCCATTAAAAATGCCCTGGCTGTTCCAAGCTTTATAATGGCAGTGAATGGGTGTTGAGATTTTGAAGTCCAATAAAGTGCATCCATCCATCATAAAATGTACTCCACACAGCTCCGGTGGGTGTGTATAAAGGCCTTCTGAAGTGAAACTGTGTGTTTGTGTAAGAAAAATATCCTTATTTTAAACTTTATAAACTGCAATCTCTAGCTTCTGCTAATTGTTGTATGCGCAGAGAGAGTGGCGTTCCTGTAGGGCTGCGATGACAAATTGATGCAGAATCGATTCGTGGATCGAATTCGCAGAATCGATTTATGAAGTGCAGCTGTTTCTAAAGCATAAATCTTCTGTTTAAAACTAAGCTCAGAATCTACTCGAGAAAGAATCACGACGCATTCGGGAAAATCTCAGAATCGATGTTGAATCATTTCTCGATTTGCGATGCATCGACATATTTTTCCAGCCCTACGTTACAGTGGATTATGTAGGACGTAGGCATAGCGTAGGTAGTGGCGAATGTGAAAGTGCAGAGGAGAGAGCAAAAGAAAACACCAGAAATTAGGATTTGAAAAGAAAAATGTTGGAGGATTTCGATATAAGCCAAATTAGACTGGTTTTCCTTTGCTGTAAACAAAACTTGGTTACGCCTATAACCTACGTCATCCTCTGGATTGCCACTCTCTCATGAACGTGCATATGACAGTTAGTGAAAGCTAGAGATTATGGCTTTAAAGATGGATATTTTTCTTACACAAATGCATTGATTCAATTCAGAAGGCCTTTATAAAGCCCCCTGAGCCATGTGGAGCACTTTTTATAATGGATTGATGCACTTTATTGAACTTCAAAGTCTTAACACCCATTCACTGCCATTATAAAGCTTGAACATTTTTTAATATAACTCTGATGTATTTGTTTGAAAAAATAAAGTCATATACACTAGAATGGCTTGAGGGTGAGTAAATCATGAGGACATTTTCATTTTTGGGTGAACTATCCCTTTAAAGGAACTGTTAACTCAAAAATGAAAATTTGTTTTATCATAGTATACCCATATGTCATTTCAAACTTTCACTGATTTTTGGGTATGAGCTGTAGAAGTTAAATAATATCAGCCTTTTCACATAAAGCCACCATATGGCTACCATAAAACACAGAAAATGATTAAATAGACTTAACCAATTTCAGTTGATTCTCTGGATTTGTTTAAACAATCAGGACACAGAAAACCACAAGATTAGATTTGATTAAGAACAACAAACTATCCGTTTACTAACGAGAACACAAATTATGACCATAATCTTCAATTATTCCACTCATTTAACTGCAGAAATTTACTAATTTTAGTGCTGATCTGCATCACACACATGCAAAAGTGGATTATGGGAAGGTTGGTGAGGTCACGGCAGTCAGAGGGCACTTACTGAAGAGAGCGGGGGAGGGGCCTGGAGGTGTGGGGGCGGAGTCAGGCTGGGTGCTGGGGTTTGACTGAACTGAACTGTTATCTACAAGTTTTCCTGTGACACGCCCCCCCCAACATCGCACAGAGAAAGATGGGACACAGAAAGCATACTGACATCAATAGGGTTTTCGCAGCCATTCTCAAGCCTAGAAAATGCCGGAGATGCCTTCCCGTTCAGTATACATGACCGACGAATGAAACATCCTTAATGGAATATGTCACTCAAAAATGAAAATTCTATGCCAGTTGTGCAGGTCTGACTTCTTAAAGTTTGGTTATGAGACACTTTTCATTTTGGATGTTTGTTTAGGTGTTCCTTAAAACAAGACAAGTATCTGAGAAGCAAAACTAGACAGATTAAGACTTTCTTATAGAAAATCTATCTTGAATATAACTGTACTTTGTCTCGTTCCACTGGCAGATTTTTTTCTTTGGTTTTAAGCACAAACAGCTGTAATTATTTTCTTTTTTTTTTTTTTTTTAAATAAGATATAACAGTTATTTGTAATGGCTTGTATTGCTAAGAATAGAAATGAAGCAAAACAAAGACAGAGCAATGATGACAACCAAAACTTAATCAAAAAGTACAATAAAACAACAAAATAGAAAGTTTTACTAAATGAAATCAATATACTAGACAATTTTACACCATAAAAGGTCCATAAAAAGCATGCTAGCTGGTTGTATCAAAAAGACATATTCAGAGTTTGAAAATACTTATCTACAGTCCTTATAAACTGCCTCTATTCAAACAGAAACAGAAGTGCTTTACAGTGCTAGCATAGAATATAAAGCTAACCTCTCCCAGCTGCGCCATAATTCATCACTCAACTACTGCAGCCAGATATTTCCCAACACCACCTAGAAGTAACACACACACGCACACACCCTTCTCACCGTCTCTTTTGTGTGATCGAGAAAACAAGACATCACGCTCCTGTCATGCACGCTGACTGCCCAGAAATTTGGCGGCAAGTTTTCTGCTCATACGCACACTCGCACAAACGCTCTGAAATAGCCAGGGTCTCTGTTTCCCACTGAGCTTAATTATAGCACAAGGTGCCCTTGCCTTGTTCTGGGGCAGAGAGCTGACACAGACGCTGAAAGTAGGAGTGACACCAAACCAGAACAGAGTTTCGAGCCCAGAAGTGAGCACCGCTAAAACTTTTGACTAAGTTTCTCAGTTTAATAATAATAGACCATGAAGTATATCTAAAATGTTTGTTTTTTTTTCATACTCTGTATATACTACCATTTAAAAAGTTTGGGGACGGTAAGATTTATGCTTTTAAGAGAAGTCTCTTATGCTCACCAAGGCTGCTTTTAATTAATCAAAAATACAGTAAAATTAGAAAATAATATTACTATTACTAGTTTCTATTCTAATATATTTTAAAATTAATTTATTCCTGTGATGGAAAAGTAGAATTTTTAGCAGCCATTAATCTAGTCTTCAGTGTCATGATTCTTCAGAAATCTTTCTAATAATTTTGGCACACAAAAAAACAGCATTATTAACACTGAAAACAGTTGTGCTGCATAATATTTTAGAGGATACTTTAATAATTTTACCCCCAGTTTTTTAATTAATAGAATGTTCAAAAGAACAGCGTTCATTTGAAATAGAAGTCTTTGTTGTTAATGTTATTGCTGTCAATTTTGATAATTTGAATTAATCACTGCTAAATACAAGCTTCTTTAAAAAATATCCAAACTTCTAAATGGTAGTATAAATCTGATTTGTTTTTCCAAATATGAACTTCAGGACTGACTGTTTGCACTGTAACCATGTAAGATTTTGATTTTGACAGTGTCAACATCTCTATCTACTATATATTGGTTGCCATAAAAAACATTTAAAGGGATAGTACACCCAAATATGAAGATTCTTTCATTTACTTGCCTTTGTGTCTTTTCAAACCTGTATTTTTTCTTTTGTGGAACACAAAAGAAGATATTCTCAAGAATATTCTGAAGATTTATTTATTTTAAGTCTATGCAATGAAAGTCAATAGGGTTTAGTTTGGTTCTGGACCCCGCTGACTTTCACTGTATGGACAAAAACAGCTAAAGCATCATTTAAAATCTCTTATTTCATGTTTTGGATAAGAAACTAAATCATACAGTTTAAAAAATAACACAAAAGTAGTAAACAATTATTCATTTTAATTAATACAAAATTTTCATTTTTGGGTGAACAATCCCTTTCCAATCAGCCCATTGTGAATTGACAACCTGAACGTACTGAACAATTTTTTTGGATTTTAAACTACACACAGTATTACATTTGAGGTCAAAAGTTTACATACACCTTGCAGAATCTGCAAAATGTTAATTATTTTACCTAAATAAGAGCGATTGTACAAAATGCATGTTATTTTTTATTTAGCACTTACCTGATTAAGATATTTCACATAAAAGACGCTTACATAAAGTCCTCAAAAGAAAAAACAATAGTAATTTAATAAAAAATAATAATTTATAAAAATTACCCTGTTCTAAAGTTTACATACACTTGATTCTTAATACTGTGTTGTTACCTAAATGATCCACGGCTGTTTTTTTTTTGTTTGCTTGTTTAGTGATAGTTGTTCATGAATCCCTTATCTGTCCTGGACAGTTTAACTGTCTGCTGTTCTTCAGAAAAATCCTTCAGGTCCCACAAATTATTTAGTTTTTCAGCGTTTGTGTGTATTTGAACCCTTTCCAACAATGATTCTATTTAGGTAAATGTAACTTATTTTGTCTTCTGGGAAACATGCAAGTATCTTCTGTAGTTTCTGAAGGGCAGTACTAAATTAAAAAAATAAAATAAAATAAATAGGGCTGCAACAACGAATCGATAAAATCGATAAAAATCGATTACTAAAAGCGTTGGCAACGAATTTCATAATCGATTCGTTGTGTCGCGCGACGCAGAGACATTTGGTTGTTATTATATATATTTAAAAAAATTTGAGCGCAGAGCGGAGTGGACACATTCGGTCTCTCTCCCGCACTGATGCCAGCAGAGTTCGGCACCTCATAAGCTGTGTTTCCATCCAAAAATGCGAATTTAACTTATGCGCAAAACTGGAACATTTGAGCATAAAGCACCGTTTCTACATTATATATATATGCTGCCCCGATTTATATCAAACATGTTTGATATTTAAGCCTACTTTGGCTAGCGTACTTTCACAGCAGCCAATGCTCGATCGCAAAACAGCTGGTGTACGGGTCGTTGGATAGTGGAGATGGAGAAAACTACTTCTATAGTTTTTGTAACACTGTCTGTCTGTATAATGTGTCGAAAACATACCACAACCGTAAGGAGAAAGAGGAGCTCTGCTGAGGTGAAATCGTCTCAGTTTTGAATAGGGCTGTGACGGTGGCACGTTGTTTTTTTATATATAGCCTACACTTCAGTCAGCTAACAAGCAGCCTAAAAACACTAAAATAAATCAAAGAAATAATATATTTAATTAAGAAAGTAGCCTAAGAATATTATACAGGTTATTAAACAAACATTCCTTGTAAAAATGTCCGACAGCTCATCAATTTTTGGCCGACTGAATTTCCAGTCCGACTGTCTTTTTTTCTCTTTCTCTTCCTCATTACACAGCTGCTGATTTTAATAGCAAAGTGATTACATTTATTTTCGTTCCTTTAGTTTATAAAGTTAATTTAGAGATATATTTGGAACACTTTTTGTTTGTTAAATTTAAGTTTTTGTTTTATAAAGTTATACCTAGCAAACAGCGGCAGACAGATCAAAAGCTTGCTTAATTCATCGCGATTTAAATTAAAATCCATTGATATAAAAAACTTAAAACATATCACAATATTAGTTTAATCATTCAATCAATATAAATCCAAAGTTTGTGCGGAGAGAAGCGCGCTTTGCAGCGCATGGAGACGCCAGTGCAATGTGGAATTTCTTTTTTGCTCATAAAGGTAAGAGTAATTTACCACCCGGGCCGGAACTGTAAAGGGTCTACCTTAGTTTGTGTGTACTAACAGTATCAACAAAATGTGCTCTTAAAGAAAACAAACAGAATACGCTTGATATCTTTGGTTTAAACAGGAGCGCTTCACAATAATTAACCGAAACCCAGGTAATTGCCTCACAAACACAATATCTATAGAAAGCTTTAAATTATTATTTTACTATAAAACGAAATAATTAAAATCGAAAACAAAACTCTTTCATTAGCTAATCCATAAAGATGCATTAGGCATTAATGAGCAGATGGCAGGATCGTCAATTTCATCTTTGCAACACTGAATCAGAAAATACTAGTTTATTAATAAGTAATTCGAATATTTTCTTAATTTTTGCCTTGACACATTCATGGTAATTACTTTTGCTGGGGCTTTGAGGCCAGTTTTGCGTGCATTTGAATGCGGAACTCTTCCAGCTGGTCGCTGCTGATGGCAGGACACTAAACACCGCCATGGCAGAATGAATGTAGCAGAAAGTTAGTCAAGTTATCCCGTTCCAGCGTGCAAAGTCACATGACTTTTTTAATGCGCACTTAGGAATTTAATTTGAGAGGCTTCTTGAAGGGAAATGCAGCATGTATACCACAGCAAGCCGCTGTCTTGACGGATAGTAATTTTAGTTTATTTAGTCTATATATTTGGCAGATGTAAAGCATACATGTGTATGTTTTTTGTGTTAGTCCATTTTTATTTTATTATTAGGGCCCGAGCACCGATGGTGTGAGGACCCTATTGGATCTGCTTCGTTTATTATTATTATTATTATTATTATTATTATTATTATTATTATTATTCTTCTCCAAAATGAATCGCATTTTTGAGGGCTTAGACATACCCGAAAACTCATGAAACTTCGCACACACATCAGACCTGGCGAAAATTTACGTCTGATATGGGTTGCAGAAGTGGGTGTGGCAAAATGGCTCGACAGCGCCACCTTTACACGTTCCGCGGTGTGCGCATTCAGCTGTGATTCACGTACATGCACTAAAATCGGTACACACATGTAACACACCAATACCTACAAAAAAGCCTCTTGGGACAAAATCCGAAACCCAACAGGAAGTCGGTTATTATTAATTTTCTTAGCAAAATTTGTGTCATTTTTGCCATTTTCAGGTGTCGTACTTGAACGAACTCCTCCTAGAGATTTATTCCGATCAACAGCAAATTTGGTGAGTCTAATCTAAAGCCCTTTGTGACGTTAAATTGTGAAGATCTAGAGTTTTCATCGGAGGGCGTGTCCGTGGCGGCCTCGCAAATTTCGATGTTTCGCCATGAAAAAGGAAGTTGCTATAACTTAGGCATAAAATGTCCGATCTGTCCCAAACTTCACATGTGTGATAACACTCCTGACCTGATGACATCTACATATCCATATTCAGTTATAGTCATAGCGCCACCTGCTGGCAACAGGAAGTGTCATGCTGTACTCTACAACCAACTCCTCCTAGAGATTTATACAGATCAACACCAAAATCGGTCAGTCTAATATAAAGGCCTTAGTGATGTTAAATTGTGAAGATCTTGAGTTTTCGGTAAAGGGTGTGTCCGTGGCGGCCTGAGAAATTTCGAGGTCTCGCCATGGATATAAAACTTGTTATAACTCAGCCATAAAATGTCCGATTTGCCTCAAACTTCACATATTCGATAAGAGTCCTGGCCTGAACACATCTGAAGGCCAATATTCTATTATAATCACAGCGCCACCTGTTGGCAACAGGAAATGACTTGTATCAAACTCCTCCTAGAGATTTAATGATATCAACATTATATTTGGTCAGTCTGATCTAGAGGCCTTAGAGATGTTAAATTGCGAAGATCTTGAGTTTTAGTTAAAGGGCGTGTCCGTGGCTGCGTGACAAAGTTTGATGTTTCGCCATGGACATAGACGTTGTTATAACTCAACCATAAAATGTCTGATCTGCCTCAAACTTCACAGGTTTGGTAAGAGTCCTGGCCTGAAGACACCTAAAGGCCAATATTTATTTATTATCATAGCGCCACCTGTTGGCAGCAGGATATATTATATCTTTCACTAACTCAAATATACCAAGGTCAATCTGCACCAAACTTCATATGTTTGATGAAAGTCGTGGCCTGAACACATCTACATGCCAATAATCAGTTATAGGCATAGCGCCACCAGCTGGCGGCAGGAAATTTGGCACATTTAAGTGACTTTGAAATATTTCTCATATTTTTACTGTATTAAAAGCATACTACCCACCATTTGCTGTGTTCCTAAAGCCACCGGTCGGCGGTGAGCCCGTGTGCGAGGGCCCGTTCATCGCTGCTTGCAGCTTTAATTATTATTATAACAGTTCAAGGAGCAACATGTTCGTGCACTTTCTAAAGATTTTAGTTCTGTTTTTGAATAAAGGGTTGTAAATCCCTTGTTTTTTTATCCGATTCATCGATTAATCGAAAAAATAATCGACAGATTAATCGATTATTAAAATAATCGTTAGTTGCAGCCCTAAAAATAAATGATATTTAGGCAAAATAAGAAAAATGCACACATCTTCATTCTGTTCAAAAGTTTTCACCCCTGGCTCTTAATGCATGGTTTTTCCTTCTAGAGATTCAGTGACCGTTTGATCTTTCTGTAATAGTTGCATATGAGTCCCTCAGTGGTCCTCAGTGTGAAAAGATGGATCTCAAAATCATACAGTCATTGTTGGAAAGAGTTCAAATACACAAAAATGCTGAAAAACCAAAGAAATGGTGGGACCTGAAGGATTTTTTCTGAAGAACAGCGGACAGTTCAACTGTTCAGGACAAACAAGGGACTCATGAACAACTATCACTAAACAAAACAAAAATAAAACAAAACAAAAAACAGCTGTGGATCATTCAGGTAACAACACAGTATTAAGAACCAAGTTTATGTAAACTTTTGAACAGGGTCATTTTTATAAATTCAACTATTATTTTCTCTTGTGGACTATATGTAAACCTCTTTATGTGAAATATCTTATTCAGGTCAGTACTAAACAAAAAATAGCATGCATTTTGTATGATTCCTCTTGTTTTGGAAAAACAATTAACATTTTGCAGATTCTGCAAGGTGTATGTAAACTTTTTGACCTCAACTGTATATTATTTTTGCTATTCAGACTACAAACAACAATATTTGTGCAGCCTGTCTGAACAAAACCGTATAAATCTTTGCTGAAAAGCGATGTGTGTTGTTGCAAATGCTGGTAGAGTCTTACCTTTCATTTCCTCGTCCTCCACTGTGGCATTACTGCTGTCCGACGACTCCTGTGATATTCAGACACAGAGCATTGATTAGTTACACAACACATGAACATTTTTCAGAAAGAATACCAACGAGTGCCTCACTCTGATTGTTACACACACACCATAAATGAACATGTAAACAGCAGAACTCTGGGGAATCACACGCACAATTAACCGTTCAATGATGCATGTCCATGTCAGCACCGCTGTTAGAGGCTTGTTATGTTAGTTATAATCCCACTCGCACACATAATGACATTTAACACAAGCCACACAGAAATGAACGTTATGAACTCAACACTCTCTTAATTTCACAACATCCTGTGCTGAAATCTAAGAAATGGGCTGCGCTAATTACAGCAGATTCATTTAGATTAGCTGTCTAATTTGAAGCAGAGACCTGATGCAAAACCAGAAGGATTGCAATAAAATTTGTCCTAAAATAATACATAATATTTTATATAACCGTTAAAGCTGAAAGGTTTGCAACAACACCTTGTAGCTGTGAGTATTTACACATTGCGGCACTTCCTCTTGTGCCTTATTGCTCAATTGAATTATCGACAGAATGATGTCTCAATAGGAAATGAGAAGCAGGAGGGCATGGTCACCTGAGAAACGGGACCGTGCACCTGTCACAGCGTAACCGAAGCGATCACCAAGGACATCAGCTCCTGCTGTAAATAGGCCATCAGTATGTGGGGCGATATTATTAGGTGCTCCTGAAAAAGCTTTGTTCTCTCATTCCATCATCTATGCTGCACTACAGACCTTGTTACACCTGTACAAAGAAAGTGGCAAACGTGGCAAAATGGGCAGCTTCCCACGCAAGGGTCTAATGGCTCGTTTTCGAGGGGGAGATTAAGCCCAATTCAGAATTCACACAGAACAGCAAACGCTGGCAGAACAACTCGGCCCAGATCTACACTTCACTACTGCCGCCTGGGAAAAAAATTAAAGTGTGATGTGACATCACCGATTTTGGCCCTATTTGATTCTCTCTGTAAAATCTGTAAGTCTTTCTGAAAGTCTTCCTTAAGTACATGAATTCAATATAACCTCACTTTATAAAATCACTTTCATGCTTTTTTGTTTTATTTAGGAATTTCTTGCAAAAAAAAGTACTGGAATGAGAAGGCTTAAACCCTGGTAAATCTCACTTTAACAGTATAAAATAATTTAAAATAATATAAAAATAAGAAATAAAATAATACAAATCTTACATATATGTACACATTATAAATGTTTGTATAGTCATACATACATATACACTACCAGTACCACTACCAGATTGTTTGTTTTAAAAAAGTCTTCCGCTCACAAAATACAGCAAAAGCGGTAATGTTGTGAAATAGTTTTACTATTTGAAAATAACCGTTTCTCATTTAAATATGTATTAAAATGTAATTTATTCCTGTGATCAAAGCAAATTTTCACAGAAATTGTGTCACATGATTCTTTAGAAATCATTCTGATATGCTGATTTGCTGTTCAAGAAACATTTTTTTTATTATTAGCAATATTTAATACAACGGAGTACATTTTTTTCCAGGATTCTTTGTTGAATAGAAAGATCCAAAGATCTGCATTTATCTAAAATAAAAAGCTTTTGTAACATTGTACACTATACCATTTTTTTAAAATTGGAATTTTTGAAATTGATCAAAAGTGATGATAAAGACATTTATGTTACAAAGGATTTCTATTTCAGATAAATGCTATGCTTCTGAACTTGATTTTCATCGAAGAAACATGAAAAATTCTACTCAGCTGTTTTCAACATAATAATAATAATAATAATAATAATAATAATAATAATAATAATAATAATAATAATGTTTTTGAGCAACAAATCAGAATATTACAATGATTTCTGAAGGATCACATGACTGAAATAACGGTGGTAAAAATTCAGCTCTGAAATCACATGAATAAATTACATTTTAAAATACATTATATAAAAAACAGTTATTTTACATAGTAAAAATATTTCAAAATTTGTACTGATGTACTGATTTGCTGTACTTTGGAACAAATAAATGCCAGCTTGGTGAGCAGAAGAGACTTCTTTAAAAATCATTAAAACCTACTGTTCAAAAACTTTTGACTGGTAGTGTATATAAAATAAATAGGTTTAAATTTAAGTATTAAATTTACCAAACACTAAAATATCTTAAAAACGATATAAAAATATATGTATTTTTTTTAAAAACAAATTATTTTATTTTTATTTTTAGTTATTTCTTAAACAACCCTTAAACAAGTAAAACTTATTTAGATCAAGTTTTACTTGTTTAAGGGTTTAAAAAGTTAATTTTATTTAAAGTTACAATTTTTGATGGAAAAATGGTTCTATATATATATATATATATATATATATATATATATATATATATATATATATATATATATATAATTATGTTCACCTGTATGATAAATAATTTTTGAGCTGTATTGTCATCACTTGATGTCTAATTTAAAACAGTCCTGATGCACAACCACTGTTTCAAGTGGAAGGATTGCAATATAATTCTTACTAAAATAATGTTTTAAGGATTTTGTCAAAAATCTTTTTTTTAATGTTTATAAGAGCTTGTTTCACAAGTTGCACCTTGACTGACCACCACTAGAGGTCTCTACGTCACACAGTCTGAAGCACAGAGACCTGAGACAGCAGGTTTAATATTCTTATCATGACACAGATTTCCAACTGTTGCTCTTCAGCCTCATACTGCAAACATCTGATGTGTCAACAGTCATTTCCCGTCGTCATAACCATGAATAAACACCACTATCAAACAGGCCGTTGATTAATCGCTTAACAATCCCACTAGCAGGACACAAACGACTCAATACTTCCAACACAACATGCGTTTTATTAGAATACTCATTCGCATGTTACAGTCCGTTTAGTTAAAAGGTGCAATTTGTTAACAGTAATGAGTTATTCAACCGATTTTAACAAGTACAAACACGAGTACACATTAAACTTCAAAAGAGTCACGCACGCAGCCAAACAAGCACACGCACTCGGATGATGTCATAGTCTGTAGTCACATAAGCAGAAATGCATTGTGGGGATGCAGATCAAACAGAGAATGGATGGTGGGAAGGAAAGAAGAAGAGTGGTGGTGGTGGTGGTGGGGTACCTTAATCCCATCCACTGCATTATGGATGACAGTGGTCTGTGCCTCCTACAGAGCGACAGGGGAGGAGGGGGTGGAAAAACATGAGGAGAAAAAAAAAAGAACGAGAGAGAGAGAAAGAGAGTGTGTGGGTGGATGGGTGTTTGTGATTGCCAACCCAGTAAAAATGAACAAACAAAACGTGCATGAAATCCACCAGAGATTGAACAAAGAGCTTCATAAAACGAATTACTGCACACTAGACTCTAATATTTTTTGAATTCAGCAACTACAGATGTACAGAAATGGCGTGATTTTGGCAAAACTACTATCGCAACTGCTAACTAACATGTTTATTTTATGCTGTTTCCGTTAGTGTACATCAACCCCGAAAACCTACTAGCTAGACGCACACCAGACCGCATAAATCTGTAATGCCCACTTCTCTCTTGCAGGAAGTAACATTCCCTTACTGTCCAATCAGCAGTCTGCGGTCCCCATCATTATGAGGTATTCATCGTCATGACAACCGTTGCCCCGTGCAACAGGCAGCAGTTGCATCCTTAGGTTACTACGAACAGACTATAAGAAGCTGTAAATGCTAACAAACAAATTTATTTTTAAAGAAATAGTTGTCAAAAATTTAAATTGTGTCAAGTTGTTCCAAACCTGTATGAATTTCTTTCTTCTGTTGAACACAAGAGAAGATATTCTGAAAAATGAAAAATGTTGGTAACCAAACAGTTGACGGAAGTCATGGTATAGAAAAAATACTATGGAAGATAATGGCTACCGTCAACTGAAAGTATCTTCTCTAGTGTTCAACAGAAGAAATTCATACAGGTTTAATAAATCGGTTTTACTAATAAAACTTTTTTCTTCAGTTTTTACTAGTGCTGTCATCGCGATTAATCCCACCTAACATTAAAGTTTTTATATATACTTTTATATTGCAATCATTTCACGTTCAATCTTCAAATGAATGTAGAAGCAACATAGCAAGTATATTTATTTTTTAACATTTTTTAAAATATTTTTAATGACTGATGATGAGTATCGATGATAGCAATATTAGTGATGTCTTTAGGAAATTACTTTTTTCCAAATATTTAACTATTGACTATAACCATTCTACATTACAGTATAATTGAGAGCTATCAATTTGAACATATATTGGACTTTAAAAATACTTCTAATTTAAGTGAACTTAAAACAATCTTCACATAAACATTATTTACCTGTGCCCTTCAGCAAGTAGGAAATACACAGAAATTGAATAGTTAGCAAAAACTAAATACTAAATTAAATACAGCTGCAAGCAGTGATTACCAGGGTTCAAGTGCTTTAAGGCATTTAAGCACAAATGCAAAAAGACATTATGTAGCAAACCCTTTTTTGCAAATACAGGTAATTTACCATAGAAATATTATATTTTGTAATGTTTATGACTGTTACAGTGCAAGCTGTGGTCTGATCTGCTTAAAACTTTGCATGCTTAGAACCTATTTAGAATCACTTGTCGCATGTGCTCACCAGGTTTTGTGAAGTTTTGCATTTCCCTTTGGCTTTATAGGATTTTGGGTAAATTCGGACAGGCCCCTTCCCTAAACGACCCAGTTAGAGTTTCTCAATTTCATTTTTTTTTTTTTTTTTTGATAATTATTGACCTATAGAGTCCAGAGAATTGTACTGCAGTGTTTTTTTTTTCAGACTGAGCGAGAAACCTAGGACTAGTTCGCAGAAGTAGGTTTTTTGCATCTTATCAATCATTTAACAAATGATTTAATTGACAACAGTGACTATAGAGGCAAAGTTGTTCAGAATGAGGAGTTCTGTCATATGATACAAATATCGCATCTGTGTGCGAAAAACTGCGCAATGCACAACCGCTTACGCCCTTGAAAAACCGAGGCCCGGCCCCCAGTGGCCGATTTCTTTCAAATTTCTCAGAGACCTTTGAGACCATGAGTCAAACAGGCCCACCAAGTTTCATTCTGATCGGCCTCCGTTAACCATGTCTAATAGGCGCTCAAACTTCATCGGCCAATGGCGGCAATGTTTTTTGATATACGCAAATGTGACCCTGGACCACAAAACCAGTCATAAGGTTAAATTTTTACAAAACTGAGATGTATACATCATATGAAAGCTCAATAAATAAACTTTCTATTGATGTATGGTTTATTAGGATAGGACAATATTTGACTGAGATACATCTATTTGAAATCAGAAATCTGAGGATGCAAAAAAATAAAAAAGACTGAGAAAATCACCTTTAAAGTTGTCCAAATTAGGTTCTTAACAATGCATATTACAAATCAAAAATTACATTTTGATATGTTTACAGTAGGAATTTTACAAAAAATCTTCATGGAACATGAACTTTACTTAATTTCTTAATGATTTTTGGCATAAAATAAAAATAAATTTTTTTGACCCATTCAATGTATTTTTGGCTATTGCTACAAATATACCCCAGCGACTTAAGACTGGTTTTGTGGTCAAGGGTCACAAATGTCCTTATAGACACTTGTGGCCCTTAAAACCAAGACCTTGCACAATGATTTTCATGTTGATAGGCCAAATGGTTGCATAGGTATAGTCATTTTATCATGCTTTTTTCCCTCCTAAAGCACCACCAAGTGGCCAAGCTACATGATTTTTGTCCTGCGACCTAAAATTGAGCTCTTACATAAGTGTTCTGAGTTTGGCGGAGATATCTCATTCCGTTCAGGAGTTATAGGCATTTTACTAAAAGTGGCCCTTTAGAACGTTTTGGCGTCTCTTTGCGACAGTGAGTCGAAAGTTCCACTTTTTTTTTTTTTTGGTTTGGTTCCGATCGGGTGAACCTAGGACTAGTACCCTAAAATACCCTAAAAATTTCCCCAGGCTCACGATCGAATCTGCCTTTTGTCTGGCATGAGACAAGGATTCCAACAACTTAAGACACTTGAGCCTGCGACTGACAGTTTTAGAGTTAAGAGCAATTTTGTACTTTAGATCGCTGTAGGGCCCCCGTCAGACCGATTGAGGCGAGCCTTGGTGATGTTGTCGGTGGTGTGACTAACAAACTATAAGTTGTGGAGACTTGGAACTTGGAGGGATGGTAGTCCCTCCAAGTTCCAAGTCTCCACAACTTATAGTTTGGTCTACGCGATTAGTTTTACATGGCGATCGCTGATCCATGACCATTCTAACAATTACAGTAGGGTTTCAGCCAAACTAGCTTGAAACCCTAAATATAGATGAATCCTTAAAGCTTAACACACTAATTTTGACAGCACTCATTTATACATATAACATTGAGTATTCTTGGTTATTCTTTGGTTAAAAAAAATTGTTCCTCTCATTAGGGAAAAAAGAAAGCAAATTTTAAACACAAAAACATACATATCAAATAAGGGTACAAAATAAAAACATCAACCAGTCCTACATAACTGCACAGTTAGTAGTAAAGCTGGAAGGGAAGCCATGAAACAAAAGCACTAAGGCTAGAGTCTTTACTGACCATAAACACCTCCTCACTTCACTTCAAGGTTGAGTAACTATATCTGCACCATAAAACGCACCACGTACACACACATACACGAGCAGCACACAGACTCTACAGTGGCAGCATTAAAGGGCAACTATGAGGGATCCTAAAATATTCTGATGCATTGGGCCACGTGTTGCAATAGCTGTATATGTTGGAACGCATGTCATGTTTCCATTAGGAGCTTCCTTCCTGAATGCTCAGGGTTCACTCTAAAGCTTTTACAGACCACAGAAATCTACAAAATTCCCCTTTAGAACACAGACTATCCATCTATATCACTCAAGCATGTCATTAAATATTAAACAATCACATCACCCATGTACCCACCGCCCTGGCATAATGACATTTATTAAATTCTCTAAGCGATAAACAACCCTCATCATCCACCAATCAAAGCAGACACTGAAAGGCAAACTGGCATTATGCAATCAAATAAACAACCCCATAAACATGTGACTAGAGTGTATAGTAATATATCAGAATGACAGAGTGCTACTGAATAAACAGGGCTTAACCAGGTCCATGGACAGAGACGAAGCCATAGGGATGAATAATAATAAAAAAAAATCAATAACACTTATAACACACCTGCACTGCTCAGGGCTGTAAACATTCAACTCAATTGACAACTACAGTATACTGACCCAGTGGAGTTAAGTGAGGGACACCATTAAGGATCTCATTGAACCAAACAGACTCTTCTGCAGCCAGGAAACCATAAAAACAGTTTAAGGGCTCACTCTAAAAGCCCTAAGAGGAGTTATTATCCCCAAACCAATTCAGATCTTAATGATGACGCTGCAAACGGCCTGGACACTGCTCACTGACCACTACAGTTCAAATGCATATAATATAATAGCCCTTAAAGTATTTGGTCACTTCAAATACACTTAAAAATGCAAGAATATCACTGCATTAGGTAACCAATCATCAAATTAAGTTGTATGTGTTTCAAAAAATATATCAAAAGCACATTTGTCAAGCACTGTATTTTGCAAAAATTTTGTTAGGTTTCAAATTGATATTGTTCAAAATGATTGCATATGGACACTTTGTTCTCAAACCATAGAGGAACACTGCTTATCATTAATATGATGAACTGTACATGTGGTTGCTCTTTCAAAAGTATAGTTCACCCAAAAATTAAAATTACCCCATGATTTACACACACTCAAGCCATCCTAAGTATATATGACTTTTTTTTTTCTTTCAAATTAATACAATCTGAGTTATATTAAAGAATGTCCTGGCCTTTTCATGCTTTATAATGGCAGTGAATGGGTGCTGAAACTTTAAAGTCCAATAAAGTGCATCAATCAATCATAAAAACTCTCCATACAGCTCTGGGAGTTTAATAAAGGCCTTTACATTTATATTCAACACATTAATTCACTTCAGAAGGCCTTTATTAAACCCCAGGAGCCTTGTGGAGCACTTTTATATGATGGATAGATGCACTGTTGGACTTCAAAATCTCAACATTTTGTGTGAAAGAGCCAGGACTTTTTTTTTTTTTAAATATAACTCCAATTGTATTTGTCTGAAAGAATAAAGTCAAATACACCTAGGATGGCTTGACGGTAAGTAAATCATGGGCTAATTTTCATTTTGGGGTGAAAATCCCTTTAAGTCACCTTTGAGACCTTGAGAAATAGAGAACTTCTTACTTAATACACTTAAAATTGCAAGTACAGTCACAGACCGAGGGGAAAAAAGGATGGAGTGGAAGAAAAGAAAAGGATTAGAGAGGTAAATACCAGTGCAGGAGAGGGGAGGTTTCCCTTGGGACTGGTGACTATGCTGTTTTTGGTGCTGTTTGTCTGGGGCTGTGCAGGGAAACACAACATACATACGGTTAAGAAAGGGTCAGGTTAAGAAGGAACGAGGGAAAGATCGGCATGCACATGGACACAATTACACTCACACAAACACATGCAGTAGTTTACTGTTGGTATCTGTTTTAAGGTAACTGACTGATGTAGTGCCAACTACAGTACCTATTTACATGAAAACAGTGTTATTCATTTAGACACAATGTTCTCTAGCAGCAAGAGGGAAGGGAGGGTCATTATAAAAGTCCATAAAATGCTTTTCGCCAATTAGGTTTCCTAAACTAATCCATTATACCAATTAGCCACATTACATGCAGAGGTGGATTAGCTATGGGTGTTTATTTGTATTCAGAGTCCCTCTGGTCTCACATCTATGAGCTTGCAGTGAAATCGAGGTAGCTAATGGTCCGTTTTTCCCTTTTACAGCTCACGTGAGAAGTGTCATTATTATGTGCCTACACATGGGAGATGAATGAACAGCAGCTCACGACTTCTGGATCCTCACAAACATGAAATAAACCCACATACGAGTACAAACACATCATAAAACAACTGTGTGGGCACACACACTCATTCAAATACATACTGTTCCTAATTACTGGGCTACTTGATGGCTCGCAGAATTCATTAACAATTCCCAAAAACTTAATCGCAGATGGTCGTGGAAGTCCAACTTTATCCAAGCAAGCAGAGATATTGTCGGAAAGGACAAGCATAATAAAAGTGTCAATCCTGGAAATAAATGAAAGTTGAAGAAAGCAAGTAGATTTGGTGCAGTCAGAACCCTGGGATCTTCAGATCTTATGGAAAATTGTGAAAAACACAGAGTGGACCTGGGAAAACAGTTTTATTCTTCATGTCTATTCCATTGCCTACATGTATATGAACAGAAATGCCTCTCCTAAATCTGCTTTAGAAAGCTTTCCAGAGTGGTCATTATCAACCAAAATACATACGATTACTAACATGCAGACTGAGTCCCAGGAGGTCAGTGGCGTCCATGGGAGTTGAACTAAATTATCCAAACAAAGTAAAGAACAGCAAAGAGGAGAAACGCTGTTCATCAGAAAATACTCGAGAAAGTAGGACACATTTACTGGGTCCAAATGAACTCACAAAGCCAGATTTTTGAATGAACTCCAAGAAGTCTAGTCCACAGTGGGTTCTGGCCAAGAACTGTTGACTTATAGATATTGATTGGTATGCAAAGCAATCAGTCTGTTCATTTACTTTGTATGTGCCACTTAGGGGTGGGCTTATCTGAAATTAGACATGTGCCCTTAAAGTCCCCCTGAAATCAAAATTAAAGTTTTTTGGCTTTTAGTATGAATATATTAGCTTTAAGATTATCTATAAGCTAGTGTGCTTAAAAACAATGACAAAATTTGCGTTTACAAGATATGAGCATTCAAAACTTGCAGTCTCGTCACTTCCGCCAATATGAATCAAGGATTTGGATGATATCACCGCGCACTTCAGTTTCTAATCAAACGTTCTGTCCAATCAAATGCTCTCTAGAGTCCGTAGTGTCCCGCCCCCTACACAGAGACGCAATACACGGAGCAGATCATATGTGCGATCGGCATGTATTAAACTACACAGCCTCAGCATGATTATGATCACTATTTCGTTTTAGCAAGAGTTTCATATTGAATCTGTGGGTGATTTATTAGTCTGTGGCTGTCACAAGCTTACAAAGGCTTTACTGAGCTCAACGGCTCTGGCCGGAGCAGATATAAATGGAACGCTATTGGCTATTCAAAATTAGTGGGCAGGGCTGGGCGATATGTTTTTGTTTCAGTTAAAAGAACGTCACCACATAGAATAACGCTGCGTGTTTCAAGGCACTTCAGTGGACCTTTAAGTCACACCAAAGATGATAATGATAACTATTAAAGGCCCTGATATACATCAAACAAAAGATAAATAAATAAATAAAATCAATAAATAAAAAATAAAATAAAATAAAAGTAAAGAAAAGAAAAGAATGAACCTGATTTGAAACAAAATTAGTTTGGGGAGTTCAAAACGGCTTACAAAAGCGAACTTTCCAGAACAGCTCTATACAGTAGTTGAGGCAGGTTTCATCTTTTTTTATATGAAAATCTTCTCTGATTGGTGCAAATATAGCCACATCACTATGATCAACTTTCTTTCTTAAAGGATTAGTTCACTTCCAGAATAAACATCTCATGATCATTTACTCCCCATCCCCATGTCATCCAAGATGTTCATCGCTTTCTTTCTTTAGTCAACAAGTAATTAAGGATTTTGATGGGCAAAAAACTAGGAAAAACTTTCTTTTCCAACTTCAAAATCGCCCAACATTGTTGTTTTACCTTTTTTTTGTGAAGGACGATTGACTTCCTGTGCACGTTCGCTTTGTAAACACTGGGTCAGTACTCCCACCTACATCACGTGTAACCTTTCCAATGTGACAAGCATTTGTGGTTAAAAAAGGATACACATTTTTTTTAAAAAGAAACAACTGATCTTTTTGCTAGATAAGACCCTTATTCTTCACCTGGGATCGAGTAGAGCCTTTGAAGCTGCACTGAAACTGCAATTTGGACCTTCAACCCGCTGATCCCCATTTAAGTCCACTACAGTGGGGAAAATAATGATTTGATCCCTTGCTGATTTTGTATGTTTGCCCACTGACAAAGAAATGATCAGTCTATAATTTTAATGGTAGGTTTATTTTAACAGTGAAAGGCTGAATAACAACAAAACACATTTAAAAAAAGTTATAAACTGATTTGTATAAAGTGAAGTAAGTATTTGATCCCCTATCAATCAGCAAGATTTCTAGCTCTTATTTCAGGTGTCTTTTATACAGGTAACAAGCTGAGATTAGGAGCACTCTCTTAAAGGGTGTGCTTCTAATCTTAGTTTGTAACTTGTATGAAAGACACCTGAAATACTTACTTCACTTTATACAAATCAGTTTATAACTTTTTTTAAATGTGTTTTGTGAAGCAAGCAATCAATCAATCAATCAGATTGACAAGGATGTCAAGGACAAGATTGTAGACCTACCAAATAACCATTGCCAAGCAGCTTGGTGAGAAGGTGACAACAGTTGGTGCAATTATTCGCAAATAAAAGAAACTGTCAATCTCCCTTGGTCTGGGGCTCCATATAGAATCAGCCCAGAACTACATGGGAGGATCTTGTCAATGATCTCAAGGCAGCTGGGACCATAGTCACCAAGAAAACAATTGGTAACACACTACGCTGTGAAGAACTGAAATCCTGCAGCACTTGCAAGGTCCCTCTGCTCAAGAAAGCACACGTACAGGCCAGTCTGAAGTTTGCCAACGAACATCTGAATGATTCAGAGAAAAACTGGGTGAAAGTGCTGTGGTCAGACAAGACCAAATTCGAGTTCTCTGGCATCAACTCAACTCACCGTGTTTGGAGAAGGAGGAATGCTGTCTATGACCCCCAAAACACTATCCCCACTGTCAAACATGGTGGTGGAAACATTATGCTTTGGGGGTGTTTTTCTGCTAAGGGGACAGGACAACTGCAAATGGACAATGAACGGGGCCATGTACTGTCAAATCTTGGGTGAGAACCTCCTTCCCTTATTGAAAATGGGTCGTAGATGGGTATTCCAGCAAGACAATGACCCAAAACACACGGCCAAGGCAACAAAGAAGTGGCTCAAGAAGAAGCACATTAAGGTCCTGGAGTTGCCTAGCCAATCTCCAGACCCTTATCCCATTAACTTGTAGAGGGAACTGAAGGTTCGAGTTGCCAATCGTCAGCCTCGAAACCTCAATGACTTAGAGAGGATCTGCAAAGAGGAGTGGGACAAAACAAGACATTTTGGGCCAACTACAAGAAATGTCTGACCTCTGTGATTGCATAAGTCTTGTTTTGCAAAAAAAAAATGTTTTGTCAAATACTTACAGTGCCTTGCGAAATTATTCATACCCCTTCATTTTTTTCACATTTTGCTATTTTGCTGCCTTATGTTAAACTACTTTAAATTACCTTTTTCCCACATCAATCTACATTCCCTACTCCATAATGGCAAAGCAAAACAGGTTTTTAACATTTGTGCAAATTTATTAAAAATAAAAAACTGAAAAGATCCCGTTGCATAAGTATTCATTCTGGGACACTCTAAATTTAGCTCAGGAGCATTCATATTGCTTCTACATGTTACTACACTTCGAGTGGAGTTCAACTGTGGCAAATTCATTTGAATGAGCATGATTTAGAAAGGCACACACCTCTCAGAATAGGTCTGAAAATGCATATCAGAGCAAAAACCAAGTCCTGAGGTCAAGATGACTGCCTGTAGAGCTCAGTGACAGACTTGCGTTAAGGCAATGATCTAGGGAAGAGTTCAGAAAAAAAATCTGCTGCACTGAAGGTTCACAGAAGCATGTAGCCTCTATTATCCATAATGGAAGACGATTGGAACAACTAGGACTCTAGAAAATGTCTGCCAGCCCCCATCCAAGCTGACAGAGCTTGAGAGGTGAAAAGGTGAGACAAAGAATGGCAGATAATTGCCAAATGCAGATGTGCAAAGCTTGTCACATCATACCCAAAAAGACTTGAGGCTGTAAAGGTGCTTCAACTATGTACTGAGTTAAGGGTATGAATACTTATGCAATGTACTTATTTCAGTGTTTCATTTTTAATAAATTTGTAAAATTTGTAAATCTGGTTTTTGCTTTGTCATTATTATGGTGCATGGAGTGTAAACTGATGTGGGGAAAAACTAATTTCAAGTAGTTTAACATTATGCTGCAACAAAACGTGAAAAAATGAAGGGGTATGAATACTTTTGCAAGGCACTGTATTTCACTTATTAAAATGCAAATCAATTTACAAAAAAAAAAAGAAAAAAACTTTTTTGAAATGTTTTTCTGGATTTTTGTTGTTGTTATTCTGTCTCTAACTGTTCAAATAAACCATTAAAATTAAAGACTGCTCATTTCTTTGTCAGTGGGCAAATCCTGGATTGTTTTCCCCAAAAACCTTAATTTCTTTTTTGACTCAAGAAAGAAAGACATGAGGATCTTGACATTAGGATAAGTAAATTATCAGGAAATCTTTATTCTGGAAGTGAACTAATCCTTTGTTTCATAGCCATTTCTGAATTTTAAACCCCTCAGCAAAGAACGAAAAAGAACTTGGGGTCAGGGTCTTAACTATATTGTTTTAGTACTTGTTCTAATTCTACGAGTGTTATCTTTTGTAGGTGAGGACACTAACATAGTTATTGTTATAATTCTTGGTGTAAACAGGCCTCTACAACTGAAAAACTGCTAAAGTCAGCCAATTAGACAATATGAATCAGGTGCTCAGTGGATAGAGTGTGGGCAGCCTGTGAGGCTAAAATTAAGATCCAAGATTTGTTGACCAATAAAAAAAACAGAACCAGTCTGAGTGTTTTTATATTTGTCATCATTTCATTATGTCCCACAGAAATGCAGGATCTTTTAGAGGAAAGTGATGCACATTAGCTGGTACAGTAGGTGGAGGTACAAGAGGAGGAAGATGAAAGAAAACAGAAGGGTGTAAATGAAACAAGATTCTCACCATGTACTGAATGGTAGAGCTCGACTTCCGCTTCTACAGAGAGAATGAAAAGGAGAGAAGTGAGAAAATTGGAGGAAACTGTGAGACGATGTATAAAAAAGTAGCTGTTGGCTTGTTTGATAACCATTTCCATTTGGGGTGAAGAGAAAAGATCTGGGAGGAAATTTCAAATGCAGCCAGAGCTGTGTTTATATCAGTCAAAGAAAATTATTTGAAGAACAATTTTTGGGTGCATGTGAAGGTTTGGGTTCAGAGCAAGACAACTTGAAAGTTCTTCGGTACAAGAGAAAATTTGAAGGAACAAGGAAAGGAAGTGGGTCAAGTGAAGGAACGAGAAAAGTGGAAAAAGGAAAGAAACATGCTTCTAGCTAAAGAACAGTTGAAGTGCACCTGAGGAATGATCAGTGTAAGAAAAGTTACCTGATCTGGGGTCAGTTGTTCGTGACACACAACAGTTACAGTTCAGAGACAATCTGGCCCTGAACCTGGAGCAGGGAAAACAATGTAGGAGCTACACAAAGTAGGAATGATGTGCAAGGACAGGCAGGGATGCTGAGAGAGGAAGCAAGCACAGTCTGTGCGGTTCAGTGATATTTTTTTGTCCCAAAAAAAAAAAGGGCAGCCAAGAACGAGTTATATTAAGCACAGAATGTTCTCAGAAGCGCTTTGGTTGAAAACGCAGCAGCACAACTTCCAATCGCTGCGACTGCCGTATTAAAAAATAAATAAAAACGCCTCCAATTCTAAAGCAGAATTACATAACCGGCGGTCGTGCAAAGATTTAGACTCAAGTAAGGAAGTCAGCTTCAGTTAATTTGAAAAGTAGTGACAGAGACTAAATAAAGAGCAGCTCAACATGAACTTTAAAGACGGCGTTGGCGCATAAAGGTGAGAGAGCAAAGTAATCGTGAAAAGGATAGAAGAAATGTTTTAAAATGGCTGGAGAGGACGTGGGGGAGCCTGTTGCTAGGTGATGAGAGGAGCGCTGTGCTGCTATTTTCGTCTCAGAGTTTCCAGGGTTTCAGACTCACGGCTATTCTTGGAACCAGAGTCACATTCCCCGCTGAACTATTTCTCCGTTCAAACACACACACATACACACACATGAAGATAGCAGGTGTGAGTCACAGAGATGGGTTGTGGGGTGACGACAAAGTAGAAACAGGTAGGAATGTGTTTGAGCGTGTGTCTGCGAACACTCCCTTAAGTGTTAAGTGCAGTTCATCTCTGAAAATCCTGTTTCATGAATCAAATTACTCTGGCTCTTGTGGAAGATTCCATAGATTCCTCAATGGCATCGCAGCCGTCGTCGTTATATCATTCTCCTAAACGTCTCCCACACGCCTACAGGCGCTGACGGAAATAAAACCTTCATTTCGTCTCATCTTTCAGTGGTATCGCTGGCTCCATGACCGGATAGAGCTTGTTATGGTGTTTGGTAACACCTTATATTTCCACACTCTTGTCTGTCTGCTAGAGAGCCCGGCAAATTCACTGAAATACTCACCGCGAGGTTCATTGCGTAACCTGAACTCTATTTTTACTTTTTACGCTAATGTGTGGAAGTCTGTGGGATGGATTTAAATATGAGGAAATGTGTTAAAGGTAGGTTTTATTGGTTGCTAAATAACCAAGTATTTCCACATCTGGAAAATTCACTGAAGTACTCATCACAGGGTTCATATTATAAAATTTTCATGCTAATGTGTGGAATCCTGGGGGATGGATTTAAATATGGTCTTATTGGAGAATCAATAAGGGAATTAGCTAAAGATATTCACGTTTTACCTTTAAATTAAAAATCTAGGATAGCTCATGCATTTACTTACCATATTGGTCCAAATGTATTTTTTATATATTTTTTTATAAGTTAATTTCAACTCCTTTAGTGTTTAGTGTAAAAATAACATTTGGAAATACATGAGTATTAACCCTCTGGTTGTCAAATTGACCCGGAAAAGATTTTCTTGTCCCCCGAAAGTACGTTAACGTTATTGCATTGGATTCTAACTTCCTGACTTTGTTCACACAAAGTATAAGTACTTTTCAGAATTTTTTTTTAGAGTTTCAGATTTTTTGTGGGTTTTATTTCACCTAGTCACACTTGTGGTGGTCCTGGTCAAAAATGACCGGACTCCAAACAATTGCTTACAAATCTCTCATTATGCTATATTATCACAAAATATTGGAATTAAACTTGTTTTCTTTCATTTAGGACTGGTTTTGTGTTTCTATTGGCATCTGATTCATCGTAGGCCTCATTTAACTAAGAGCAGGCACCTAATTTTTTGAGTAAAAAAAGGGTTTTAATTTTCACAATATGATATAAAAAAATATGAAAATTTGCACTGTTTATCACACTAGTGTGCCTTAATGTTTAATGAGGAAGTTTGCTTTTAAATGCTTTTATTTTGTACAAAATTGCAAAGTCACACTTGTGGTGTTCCCAGTCAAAAATGACCAGACTCTAAACAATTGCTTATAAATATCAAATTTTTCTATACTATCACCAAATATCGGATTCATTCTTTTTGTCAACTTGTTTTCCTTCATTTAGGACTGGTTTTGTGTTTCTATTTGCATGATTAATCTTAGGTCTTATTTATCTAAGAGTAGGTACCTTGTTTTTTTGAGTGGAAAAAAAAAATGTTATGATTAATTTTCACAATATTTAACAAAATATTTAAAAAAAACTACCACTGTTTATCACACTAGCGTGCCTTAATGTTTAATGAGGAAATTTGCTTTTAAATGCTTTTATTTTGCACAAAATTGCAAAAAGTCACAATTGTGGTGTTCCAGGTCAAAATTACCGGGCTCCAAACAATTGCTTATGAATCTCAAATTTTTCTATATTAATCACCAAATATTGGATTTATTCTTTTTGTCACCTTGTTTTCTTTAATTTAGGACATTTATCTGAAAGTAGGCACCTCATTTTTTGAGTGAAAAAAGCATTTTTATGAATAATTTTCACAATATGAGATAAAAAATGATGACAATTTGCACTGTTTATCACACTAGTGTGCTTTAATGTTTAATCAGGTAGTTTGCTTTTAAATGTTTTTATTTTGTACAAAATTGAACATTTTTGACCGGGAACATCAAAGGTGTGACAGGAATCTGAACACAACCAGAGGGTTAAAGGGATAGTTCATCCAAAAATGAAAATTGTGTTATTAATTACCCTCATGTCATTCCAAACCCCTAGGACCTTTGTTCATCTTCGGAACACAAATTAAGATATTTTTGATGAAATCCGAGAGCTCTCTGACCCTGCATAGACAGCAAAGCAACTACCGCATTCAAGGTCCAGAAAGGTAGTAAGGACATCTTAGTTTTATGAAGCTACAAGAATACTTTTTGTGCGCAAAGACAATAAAAATAACAACTTTTTTTTAGCAATCTTACATGTCAGTCTTCGTCGCAAGTTCACGAGGGTAGCACAATGCATACATGTGGTGCTGCTGACGCAGAAGCCGATGATCTGACATACAAACCCAGGTACTCTCATGTACGTGTGGGGAAAACTGATATGGAAGAGAAGAAATTGTTGAATAAAGTTGGTGGTTTTGTTTTCTTTGCACACAAAAAGTATTCTCGTAGCATCATAAAATTACGGTTGAACCACTGATGTCACATGGACTATTTTATCAATGACTTTACAATCAATCTGGGCCTTAAACTTGTCAGTTGCGTTGCTGTCTATTAGTGTTAATTACATTGACGAATAATTTTCGCCAATGACATTGATTTCAATGACAAAAAATATGACGAAAGACATTTTTGTCAACTAATAAAAACGAGACCAAAATTCACAAAGAACAGATTTCATTCAGAATGAATCTGCTGTGTGGTTAGGAGGTTAGATGTATATATATGAATTGTATAATTGCCTATTGATCTATCTGGCAGGACATAAGCTGGCATTCATTTTCCACACATCTCATAAAACATAAAAAAAAGTCTATATCTGGGAGTAAGAGAACAGCAGACGACGCAAAAGAAAACGGCATTTGGACAGGTTTTTTGAGTGTATAAACCGAAGCAACACCTCTCACACAGCACACAAGCTCTCCTTCGCGTCTCATTTACGGAGAAATACACACAAAAAAATGTTGAAGTGTCCATGCAAACACACTCTGTTATGTCTTAATTGAACCTAAACAGTTGGGAGAATATCTGACATGTATGTACATTGCATTCGTGCATTCGGTTTTAAAGTCTAATTTCATTGCTTTCGTTAATGGCATTGATGTTAATCAAGCACAAAAGAAAGACAGAAAATCACTCGCTGCTCTCGACTAAATCACTTTAGTAACCCTAATAAAGATAATCTAAATTTATTTACATAAATAAATATGTCTGCTTGAAAGAATGAAGAATGTGGTGCATAAATTATCATAAAGAATGTATAATTAGATTATATAACCAGGTAGCTCATTGAAAAGAAAGACCATGTTCTTGTTTTTTAATGAGAAGTGGTTTCATTTCATTTTAATATAAAGGCAAGTTGGGTGTCACAGCAGTTAAATCTGGGTTTATCATAATAAAACCTTAATATCAAACCTATACAATGAGTTAATAAATGCATTACACTGTAATAAACTATAATCTTATGATAATTAGTCGACTAAAACTAAAACAATTCGGATGAATAAAATATTACGAAATCTAAAAGGCATTTTAGTCAAAAGACTATGACTAAGACTAAATCAAAATTTGCAGTCAAAATTAACACTGCTGTCTATGCAAGGTCAGAAAGCTCTCGGTTTTCATCAAAAAAATATCTTAATTTGTGTGCAGAAGATGAACGAAGGTCTTACAGGTTTGGAATGACATGAGGGTAATTATTGACAGAATTTTCATTTTTAGGTGCACTGTGCCTATAAGTAAATAATGACTACCTTTTGAACATCTCTTTTAAAAAAGAACTGTTTGCTTTTTTATTTTTAATCCGTCAGTTTAGATAAGAGTTTGACTAGACTTAATTGGAATTATACCGAAATATAGTTTAATGAGGTGATTTTTTGGTGTCAGTGTTCACGTTCACGACTTTCATGTTCTAAAACACACACACACCCATACCCACACATTAAACGTAATATGAACTATAAAGACAACACAATCATGCAATAAAAAAAAAAACACACTCTAAACATACAGCAAGCTCTGATAGATTAACCAGGGCAGAGAGACAGAGTAGTGAAAAGAGAGAAGGCACTAAGAAGTCATTTGGTCATGTCTGGGTCACACAGGTCAGAAGTTCAACAGATCTTCTTACCTTAACATCTGCTTTTTTGTTCAACAAGCTCTTGGCTGCTACAATGGGAGGAAATAAAAAAGAGACGTTAAATCAGCAACACCATATTACATATTACAAAATGTCAATTAACCCGTCGAACGGGCAGTTCACCCAGGGCTATATTTCCTAAAATTAAACATAACACTGTAGATATTAATCACACTAATATTCTTGTAAACCATCTAGGCCCAGACAGAATCTGCAGATTTTTTTGCAAATTGTTTTTCAGATGGTAAAATGTGTTGAAGATGGCTGAGAGCACTAGGCTTTTACTGGTAACTAATTAAAAAAAATTAACTACCAAGCTCAAAAGAGGCAGAAGATTAAAAAAATAAATATATAAATATAAATATATATAAAACTTGCTGCGAGGGCAGATTCTGTGTTGGCCTACTTATAAATCTGATACAGCCAGATTTCTATCAATGACACTTTATAATAAATTTCGAGTCATTAACAATACATTATATAATTCTTACTAGATCAGCAGTCAATGTAGATATGAGTATGAATATATAGTCGTGGCCAAAAGTTTTGAGAATTACATAAATATTGGAAATTGGAAAAGTTGCTGCTTAAGTTTTTATAATAGCAATTTGCATATACTCCAGAAAGTTATGAAGAGTGATCAGATGAATTGCATAGTCCAGTGCAGAGCTGGCTCAGGAATGGCAGCAGGCAGGTGTGAGCGCATCTGCACGCACAGTGAGGCCAAGACTTCTGGAAGATGGCCTGGTGTCAAGAAGGGCAGCAAAGAAGCCACTTCTCTCCAAAAAAACATCAGGGACAGATTGATCTTCTGCAAAAAGTATGGCGAATGGACTGCTGAGGACTGGGGCAAAATCATATTCTCAGATGAAGCTTTTTTCCGATTGTTTGGGGCATCTGGAAAAAGGCTTGTCCGGGGAAGAACAGGTGAGCGCTACCATCAGTCCTGTGTCATGCCAACAGTAAAGCATCCTGAGACCATTCATGTGTGGGGTTGCTTCTCATCCAAGGGAGTGGGCTCACTCACAATTTTGCCCAAAAACACAGCCATGAATAAAGAATGGCACCAAAACACCCTCCAACAGCAACTTCTTCCAACAATCCAACAACAGTTTGGTGAAGAACAATGCGTTTTCCAGCACGATGGAGCACCATGCCATAAGGCAAAAGTAATAACTAAGTGGCTCGGGGACCAAAACGTTGACATTTTGGGTCCATGGCCTGGAAACTCCCCAGATCTTAATCCCATTGAGAACTTGTGGTCAATCCTCAAGAGGCGGGTGGACAAACAAAAACCCACTAATTCTGACAAACTCCAAGAAGTGATTAGAAGTTGAATTACCAGAAGTTGATTGAGAGCATGCCCAGTCGAATTGCAGAGGTCCTGAAAAAGAAGGGCCAACACTGCAAATACTGACTCTTTGCATAAATGTCATGTAATTGCCGATAAAAGCCTTTGAAACGTATGAAGTGCTTGTAATTATATTTCAGTAACTCACAGAAACAACTGAAACAAAGATCTAAAAGCAGTTTAGCAGCAAACTTTGTGAAAACTAATATTGGTGTCATTCTCAAAACTTTTGGCCACGACTGTACACTACCGTTCAAAACTTTGGAGTCAGTACTTTTTTTTAAATATTAAGCAACAATGAATTTAGACATTAGTATTTATTATAAAGTGTTACCCAGGGCCTCTCAGATTGAACAGTTCCCCATTGGCTAGTAAAAAAAAAAAATATATAATAAAATTCTCATTAATAGTGTGTTATTATGGAAGAAATGGTGCCACAGACATCGCATTACCCTTTGTACATTTCTTACTACTTTTTGATTTTCTAAATCATTCGGAAGGGAAATAACTGAATATTCAAAATGAGTGTTTTCAAGTTCAGTTTCCAAACATTGTAACTGATTGAGGAACTTTTCAATCCAAGAACTGTTAGAATTGACAATTATTTTTTTAAAATAGATATTTTTACAGCATCATGGTGAACACCACTTATTAGATCAATATAAAACAATCATTAATGAGTAAAAAAAAAAGCATCTGACACAATCACTGTCAATCATTGGTTCTTGTACCATTTTAAATTCAGAATACATATGCAAACAAATGCACACGCACCCTCTCAAGCACCTCTGAAGCAGTTCATTCAGATCACCTCTTTTTTTAGTATTAAATCACAGTAGCACCATCACATTCGCATCAGACTCATTTGGCAAGCCTGTTTGCTCAAAGACTTTTACAGCCAGAGTTGGTTAGTCTATTAATAGAGCACAGAAGAGATTTCGAGCTTTATCCCTCAGGTTATACACAGGAATGGGCATTTTAAATCATTTTCTATACTGAAGTATTCATACTGCAAATGCGTAACTCCAAAATAAAACAAATGAGTATTAATCACTTTAATTCTGAGTATTTGGTTATTTGTGCCCATTCCAATTGTACATCTTGAAGGATATCTAACCTACTGATCTAGATACTGTCTACTTTCTAAAATGATCCCACAGATACATCACCAAAACGATGGCGTGGGCTGGCATTATGCATTAAAAAACATACATAGCAAGAGGTTGCACAAGAAACAAAGCTTAAGTTGAATACATGTGCGGTATTTCTGGTCATAAACTGAAAAACAGGGTCACTCAAGGTTGGTATTTGATACAGATCCTCCTAGAACTGTATCTGGGCCACCAATCCATCCATCTGGTGGCCCAAAGAGATCAGTGAGAAGAAATGAGCATGCGTCCCTGTAGAAAGAGGAGTAGTGAAGTAACATCTAATACTCTAGAGTGAGTGGAGCTCCTTACCTTGCCATTAACACAGAGAGCAAGAGAAAGAGAGGAAGAAAGAACGGAGAGAAAAAGAGAGAGCAATGGAGAAGAGGTCAAAATACCAAGGTCTCTTGTGCTGTTTCTATGAACGCTGAAGCTACACGACTATCTATGGAGCTGTATATGCGGCTCAAGAACCAAAACAAAGTATGTCAACTTGTTTTCGGCACAGTCATCATTTTTCTCAGAGTTTATCTACTTTGCAGAGAGTCAGCACAAACAAGGTTTAGCAAAAAAATAGCAGGCAAATATGTTTGTGCCAGGCTGTTTTGTATAAGCAGTTTCACTACTCTACAACCTAGTCCTCAAGCATTTTCTAATGCTTTTAAAAATAACATTACATATTATAAATATTTAATATAATACTTAGAATATATTTTATTTGATATTTACATTAAATAAATGAATTTAATAATTACAAACTATTTATATTAAATAAAAATGCATTTATATTGAAACATAATGGAGAATTTCAATGCATCTTGTGCAATGTATAGTAGCTGCACAAACAAAACTGAGCATTATTTTCTAAAGAGGATGCAGATTTTCACTACTTTACAAAAAGTATGTGAACTCCTCACCTATTTGTACTTTCTGAACATTTAATTCCAAAACTATGGGCATAAATAGGAAGTTGAAACAGCCAAACGTAGGGGTGTCCACATACTTGTTTATAACTTAAAATATGTTATATAAATTTATTTTGTATGAAAGACAAGTATGAGGATTTGGAGTGATCCAGATATCAGTCCCAAATGTAGTGTAACTGCCTATAGTGCAGTAGTCTGGTTGCTCAGGCTGGGGGTAGTAGAAGGACAACAGAGAGAGGCAGCACTACATAAATATTTGATTGCAGGCATGTGGAGGGAGCATCAAATATGAAGCACAGCCTTCACATTGAGCCACAGCTCACGCTCAATGTACCAGCTCAACCCTTCTACCTCACTCATGATGCACTCTGTTTAAGAAAAGAGGAACGAAAAATAAAACTGAAAAACATTTAAACCGAATCATTTTTTGCCCTCTCAAAAAGGTAACTGTCAAAACAATGTCACTGACTTCTCCTCCAGAAAAGCTGTTTGGATAAATCAAGGAATGCTAAATAATCACCTTTTTCTCTAAGCTTAAATGTCAATGGCTGTTCGGTCGAAATGATGCTTTCTCTGACAGAAAAACACCATTTTAAGCCATTTTAGAACAAATAAATTGAATATAATTAAAAAGCTGAGGAACATCTACAATCCAGTCAGTCAATGTACAATTCTAACAACACATTTTAAAATAAAGGCTATAACTATTACAATAGATATATTAGTGTCCACAACAATGGATAATAACTATTATTAACAAACTGAAAAAAAAGAAAAAAAAAAAAACTTTACAGCGCAATCTAATCCTTATTTAATATTGACTAATAAACATTTAATTCTAATGTTCCACTTTCTTACAACAGAAATGCTATAGCCACTGTAATTTCTTGAATATGTGGACATCAAAATGTGTAAACTCAGAGTGAGGGTTTGAGCTTTTATTTTGAAATTGCAATGAACAGTTAGCATATTTAGAAAGGTAATGATGAATTCTGTGTTACGTAGGTTTATAAATCTGATCCCAGCTGAACGTTACAATAAACCAAAACTCACAACAATATGCAGAGATGAAGTTTGAGGCGTTCCACACTTGTAAATGATAACTGTTTGTGTGGAGCAGCGTTTACTGTGAACAGTAAATTGAATTTGGAATTTAATTGAATTTTAGTCTTTGTAAATTCACAATAGCAACATCATTATGCTTTATTATGATTTTTTAAATGGGTTTAATATATCATGCAGCCTTGGAAAACGGTGTAACAATGCGTTTCATGGATTCTTGTTTTTTTTTTTAAATCGAATACTCTAACTGAATCAAAGAATCGTGACTACCTGGTCAAAAATAAAACAACAATTTGAGCAAATTGTTCTGGCAATGATTTGATTTGTGAGAGATTAGCAGTGATTGATTTTCTTTGAATCAGTTCTGGAGGAGACGCAATGAACAAAGAACTGTTGAAGTAAGGGGCAATAAAAAGATTTCAAATTCATCAAACTACAACTATAATGTTTAATTACAGGCATGTATGGCCAAGATTAACTTTGATAAATTGCATACTTAGTGTTGTGTAGTGCTCTAGGCTAAACCCTGTAAAAAAACAAATGTACTGCAACTGTATTTTTAGTATATCCAAATATAGAACAAAAAGAGATACTGTGCATTTCCCCTCATACTTTGGATCTAGTATCTTTAAGAATGATAATTAAAATTATGCATAATTCTACATTCCATCCATATACGTAAATCCTGGGTAAAGAGTGAAAACGAAAAAAAGACCATTTAAAAAAAATATTGTAATAATATTACAAACAAAAAAAAAACTTTTTGATACAGTGAGTACAGTTGTCAAGAAGCTTTGACCATGCACAAGTGCACCAGATCCATTCAGCCCATCAAACCCCCAAGTTAGTGAACATGCATTAGTCCAACCTCTCATGCAGCATTCAGCACAACAGCAGGCAGACTGTTCCACCCCCAAAAGAGGGGTGAACTTCAACTTCACAGACCATATTAAAGACAGAGTAAAGGAAGGAAGAATACAGAGGATGAAAGTGAAGATGGCTTATGGGTGTCAGATAAAAATGGAAAGAAAAGTGATGAGGAGGAGGAAGATAAGAATAAACCAGCAAAAAAGGAAGAGGCAGTGATTTATGGCACATATGAAAGGAAGACATGATGGAGAGAACAGGACTCAAAAAAATGAGAGTGGGAGGGGAAATACATTCATCATGTAGGGTTCCTCTGTGAAATAAATAAAAGATGAATGAAATGGTGAGGACAGTGATGATGACAGACAGCTGAGTGGATACATATGACATCAGACATGAACTGCAAGAGAAACGAGGTGAGTAATGACACAAAAGTGTGGAGGACAAGAAAGAAAAAGCAGAAACAGCAGGTGGGACAGGTAGAGGGTGAGTCATCATGCATGCTTTAGCCCCATGCAGAGACAATCATGGACTAGTGAGTGACAGAGAAGAAACAAGCGGTTGATGAGAGAGGATGAAATACAAAAACGTTTCTTTTGTATAAGAGGCGAAAGAAACTGAAAAAGGTAAAAAACTGAAATCAGACAAAAAAGAAAAACAAGGAAGAAAAAAGAAACCAAAAAGGAAATGAATAGAGAAGTAAACAGGAATATGGAAAAGAAAAGGAAAAGGAGAAGAGAAGTGGAAGAAGAGGGACAGGGAAAAGGGTAAGGAAATAGAAAGAAAGGGGGAAAGCAAAAGAAAAGGAAATGGAAAGAGAAATGAAATTAAATTAATAGGGAAGTAAAAGGGAAATTTGAAAGGAAAGGAAAGGAGAAATGTGAAAGGGAAAGGGGTAAGGAAAGGCATAAGGAAAGGAAAAGAAAAAGAAGTGGAAGGGGGTTGAATGTGGAAAGGGAAAGAAAAATGGGTAGAAAGGGAAAAAGCAAAGGATTGTGGGTGAAAGAAAGGGGAGAAGCAAATGAAAAGGAAATGAACAGGGAAGTAAAAGGGAAATAGGAAAGGAGAGAAAAGGAAGGGAAAGGAAAATGAAAAGATGGGGAAAGAGGAAAATGAAATGGAAAAGGGAAACGGGTAAGGAAAAGGGAAGAGGAAGAGGGAAGGAAAAGGAAGTGGAAGTGGGGCAGAGCGACAGGGTGAGAAAAATGGAAAGGGGAAAAGCAAAGTAAAAGAAAATCAATAGGGAAGTGAAAGGGAAACTGCAAAGGAAAAGAAAGGAAAGGAAAATAAAGGAAAGGAAAGGAAATGAAAGGAAAGGAAAGGAATGTGGAGGGGGTGGAAGCAGAGGGATAGGGGAAAGGTAAAGGAAATGGAAAGAATGGGAAAAGCAAAGGAAAAGGAAAAGGAAAGAGAAAAGAAATTACTAGGAAAGTAAAATGGAAATTGCAAAGGAAAGGAAAGGAAAGGAATGGAATGGAATGGGAAAAGAAAAGAAAAGAAAAGAAAAAGGGAAAGGAAAGGAAACGAAAGGAACAGGAAAAAAGAAAAAGGGAAAGGAAAATAAAGGAAAGGAAAGGAAATGAAAGGAAAGGAATGTGGAGGGGGTGGAAGCAGAGGGATAGGGGAAAGGTAAAGGAAATGGAAAGAAAGGGAAAAGCAAAGGAAAAGGAAAAGGAAAGAGAAAAGAAATTACTAGGAAAGTAAAATGGAAATTGCAAAGGAAAGGAAAGGAAAGGAATGGGAAAAGAAAAGAAAAGAAAAGAAAAAGGGAGAGGAAAGCAAACGAAAGGAACAGGAAAAAAGAAAAAGGGAAAGGAAAATAAAGGAAAGGAAAGGAAAGGAAAGGAAATGAAAGGAAAGGAATGTGGAGGGGGTGGAAGCAGAGGGATGGGGAAAGGTAAAGGAAATGGAAAGAAAGGGAAAAGCAAAGGAAAAGGAAAAGGAAAGAGAAAAGAAATTACTAGGAAAGTAAAATGGAAATTGCAAAGGAAAGGAAAGGAAAAGAAAAAGGGAAAGGAAAGCAAACGAAAGGAACAGGAAAAAAGAAAAAGGGAAAGGAAAGCAAAGGAAAGGAAAGGAAAAAAGAAATGAAAATGAAATTGAAAAGGGAAACGGGTAAGGAAAAGTGAAACAGGTAAAAAGGGAAGAGGAAAGGAAAAGGAAGTGGAAGTGGAAGGGGGCAGAGGGACAGGGTGAGAAAAATGGAAAGAAAGGGGAAAGCAAAGGAAAAGGAAATTAATAGAGAAAAAAGGAAATTGCAAAGGAAAGGAAAGGAAAGGAAAGGAAAGGAAAGGAAAGGAAAGGAAAGGAAAGGAAAGGAAATGAGTAAAAAGGAAAATTGAGTAGAAAGGAATGAAAATAAAAAGAAAATTAATTGGAAGGTAAAAGGGAAATTGCACAGTAAAGGAAAGGAGAAATTAAAATGAAAAGAGAAGAAAAAGGAAAATTTAACAGAAAATGAAAGGGAAGGGGTAAAGAAAAGGGAAGAGGAAATGAAAAGGAAGTGGAGGAAAAGGAAAGAAAATGGAAAGAATGGAGAAAGCAAAGGAAAAAGAAGAAAAGAGAAAGGAAATTAATATGAACGTAAAAGAGATTGCAAAGGAGAGGAAAGGAAATGAAAATGGAAAGAAATGTGAACAAAAATGGGAAAAGGAAAGAAAATGGAAATTAATTAATTAAGCAGAAGTAAAAAGAAAAGAAAAAAAAGAAAAAAGAAAAGGAAGGGAAATGGCAAATAGAGAAATAGGAAATGGAAAAAGGAAAGAGAAAATGGCAATGAAAAAGGAAAAAGAAGAAAATTATATGGAAATGAAAAGGGAAAGAAAGTAAAAAGTAAAAGAAAGAACAACAATTACAAAGAAAAAACAAAGTAAATGGAAAGTAGAAATGAAAATGGAAAGGAAATTTGACAGAAAGAAGGAATGGGAGGAATATGCAAAGGAGCGTACAGACAGAAAAGGGCAGAGGAATTGGGCCCTGTAGGGCGGTGCTACCTTGTTCCACCAGCCCTGCTGTGGTGCCTGCAGCCGCGGCTACTGCAGCCGCAGCCGCAGTGACCGAGGCGGGAGCCGTGGTCTGCCTGCTACCCACTAACACACACACACACGCACACACAGGAGTATGTACGTCCACACACACATACCCACCCACACACAATCACAAACAAAATGAGAGGGAGGAACAAAAAGAGAGAGAGAGAGGGAAGAGGAAAGGGGGCAGAGTGAAAGAGAACCATTCATTAGTCTACGGGAGAAGAAAGTGTCAGTTATAAGAACACGTCAATCCAATTTTCTTTTTTTATTTATTTGAGAGACAGGTGGCTTGTAACAAAACGATCCCCACTCAAACAAGAGCCATATATTCATTGTAACAAAGACAAGACTCTGACCCAGAGGGAAACATCCCTCCTAACATTCAAAACCACATATTTATCAACGCTCTTTGCTGGACAATTATCTGAAGTGGTTACAAGCAGAGCCCTGACATCACAGAAGAGATCAAAAGGCAGAAAGTGCTACTATAACTGGTTGAATGTCCATTAAGGATGCAGTTAAATAAAAGAGAATTGACAGAGAGAGAGGGTGAAATTACACATACAGGGAGAAGTCTAGAAATGCATGTTATTTTGTATTATGCACGATATCTGTGAGGTCAGAGCTACAAAACTGCAAACTGTGAGATGGAGAGAAAAAGGTTTTATGTAAGTGGTAGGCAGAGAGTAAAGGTATATATAGTGTGGTCTTTAACCACACTTAAAAATGTATGAACGTCATCACATTAGATATCGAGCCAAGTGGCATTTCTTCATTTTGAACATTTTATTTTCATACAATAGGAGTAAATGTGCTCAAATGTAGTCTGGGTCCCATCTTTGTTCCGAGAAACACTCTAAATGCAATTAGTCAAAATATAGGATCTCAGTTCTAGATTTCACATATATTTTTTATCTTTTTTTTTTTTTAATGATTTTTGCATTTAAAATTATGATTTTTTGGCAGTTGTTTTAAGAAATTAGCAGAAAACTTGCAGTGTTTTTTTAAAGATATTATGCATGACACTACGACATGACAAAAAAAATATTTGTATGAAATTTTGATACAAAACTTTTAAACAAGAAAATTATTTTTTAAATGAGAACAAAGAAGCAAATTAAAAACAAAAGGACAACGATACAAAAAAAATTAAATAACTTAATTTTTACTTTATTTTTTCATTCATGCGTATTTGTTTATCACGCTATGTCAATAATAATTATTTTGCATAATGGCTTATGCAGGATCACAAAAATGCTACATTTTATTGATTCAGGACTGTCTGGCATTATTTGTTTTTATGTGCCATTTGGTTTGATATCTAATGCAATAACATTACAACACTTTAAGTACAACTTAAGTCTCTCAGTACTTTTAGGGCCTGTGTATAAATATATAAACCCTGTATAACGTGGACAATCTTGCCCATGAGTCACTTTTATTAAGAGCAAGAGGTTTTGAACACAACAGCATTTAATTGACAGAAGACAAATAACAAACAAAGCACATTAAGATGGAGTGGGGATCTTAAAGACAAACAGAAGATTCCCTGGAGAACCATAAGAACATACACAGAACAGAGCTATCAGAAAACACATATCTGTCAACTCAGCTGTCAGTCAAAACCGTTCAAAGGTTAAGTTCCAGCTTCATCAAACCCGAGTAACTTACCAGAGAAGTTTCGTGACACAAGCATGGTGGTGAGGATGGCCCCCTGTGAGGAGAGAGAGGAAATATAACCTCTGTGTGTGTAAAATTAGAATTGAGTGAGCATGTGTTTGTGTGTGACCAAGAAACACACCTTGAGTTTCCTCCTGGCGTTGAACTTCTTCAGGCATTCCACAGTCTCTTGTCTGTGCATCATGGAAGCCACAGTAGAGCGTTGCTACAGAAACAATCAGGGAAAAGATTTTTACTGTACATCTAGAACAACATTTTACTCATTTTGTTTAATTGATCTATATGTTTGCATGTGCGTGTTGGTGAATACTTACGCAGACCCATGGGTGTTTGAGAGCTTCCTGTGCAGTGATTCTCTTGGCAGGGTTTATGGTGAGCATTTGATTGATGAGATTTTTGGCTTCAGGAGTAACTGTGTCCCATTCTGGAGATGGAAACTATTAGAAAAAAACTATTATTATCAAGTACAACTTTGCTCTGTGAACAAGCACTGCACAAAATAAAATAAGCCACCTGCTGGAATTTGAGTTTCTGTGACTTTTGATTCAAACTCATGCATCTCTAAGAAAAATAAATCACCTGTCAAAGCTTAATTTTTGCTGATATACAAGTTTATTGCTGAATTTATCAAATAAATCAGTCAAAGAAATAGGCACATTTTGGAAAGATGATTTTTAAAATACATCTGTTCAACTTCTAGCACTCTATTAGACAAACAATGTCTTTAAAGGGATAGTTCACCCAAAAATGAAAATTTGATGTTTATCTGCTTAGCCCCAGGGCATCCAAGACAGATCCAAATTACACCCTGTGGCTCGTGACGATACATTGATGTCCTAAGACATGAAACGATCGGTTTTTGTGAGAAACCGAACAGTATTTATATAATTTTTTACCTTTGATACACAGCCACGTCCGTCTGTCCTGAGCACGAGCTTTGCATCCGGCTCATGACACGTGTATGCACTCTGGCGTAGTATACGCAAACGCCGTAAGGGGAAATCGGTTAAAAGTCCTGGATGAGTTTGCGCAAGCAAATGTAATCTTTTAGCTTTAAATCGGTTTGAACAATCAGGATAAGTGCAAGTAATTACCATTTTGAATAGCCGCTATACCCACAGTCTCTGTGCACTGTGTAAACAATGAGTGTCGTATACACGCGACAGATCGCTTCCGGCGTTTGCGTATACTACGTCCGAGCGCGTTTACATGTAACGAGCCGAAAGCCAAACTCGTGCTCAGATGGACGTGGCTGTGTATCAAAGGTAAAAAATGATATAAATACTGTTCAGTTTCTCACAAAAACCGATCGTTTCGTGTCTTAGGACATCAGTGTATCGTCGCGAGCCGCAGGGTGTAATTTGGATTTGTCTGTGTATGTTTTTCTTTCCTCTAAAGATTTGGTAACCATTGACTGCCATTATTTGACTGACAGACTGCACCGGTTTTTGTTAAAAATCTTCGTTTGTGTTCTGCTGACGAAACAAAGTCACCTACATCTTGGATGCCCTGGGGGTAAGCAAATAAACCCAAAAATGAAGATTCTGTCATTACTCACCCTCATGTCGTTCCAAAATTGTTCATCTTCAGAACACAAAAATAAATATTTGTGACCCTGGACCACAAAACCAGTCATAAGGGTCAGTTTTTTTTTTTAAACTGAGATTTATACGTCATCTGAAAGCTGAATAAATAAGCTTTCCATTGATGTATGGTTTGTTAGGACAGGATAGGATAGGACAAAACTATTTGAAAATCTGGAATCTAAGGGTGCAAAAGAAAATCGCCTTGAAAGCTGCCTAAATGAAGTTCTTAGCAATGCATATTATTAATCAAAAATTATGTTTTTATATTTAAAAATTAAGATATATTTACAGTAGGAAATTTACAAAAGATCTTCATGGAAGATTATGTTTACTTAATTTCCAAATGATTTTTGGCAAAAAAAGAAAAAGCATTCATTTTGACCCATACAATGTATTTTTGGCCATTGCTACAAATAAGACTGGTTTTGTGGTCCAGGGTCACACATTTAAAAAAAAAAAACCAGAACTTTCTGACCCTCCATAGACAGCAACGCAGCTGGCACGTTCAAGGCCCAGAAAGGCAGCAAGGACATTTGTGAAAGGACATCTGTGGTTCAAACGGTGAAGGCTCACACGAAATAGAAGAGACTGTTGAAGTCCTTATTTTTGTTTTCTGTGTGCACAAAAAGTATTCTCGTAGCTTCATAAAATTAAGGTTAAACCAGATTTCACATGGACTGTTTTATCAATATCCTTACTACCTTTCTGGGCCTTGAATGTTTCAGTTGCGTTGCTGTCTATGTAGGGTCAGAAAGCTCTCGGATTTCATCAAAGACATCTTAATTTGTGTTCCGAAGATGAACGTAGGTTTGGAAAGACATGAGGGTAATTAGTGACATAATTTTTCAGTTTTGAGTGAACTATCCCTTTAAGTGATAAAAAAGCATTGTGCATCTTGAGTTAAACTAAAATTCCCAATGTGATATTCCAAAGTTGTGATAGCAATATGTGAAAACCAACACATTTCATCATAGCAAAGTTTTGGTGTTAAAACTTTTTTTTTGACAGTATTTCAGCAAAAAACAGAAAAGGCGTTAACTCACATCATAAGCTCCCGCTTTGATCTGTTGGTAAAGTTTGTGCTGATCCTCGTCCCAGAAAGGTGGATATCCAACCAGCAGAATATACAGAATCACACCTTAATAGAAAATGGAAAAAAAAATAAAAAATACAATAATAATAATTCTGTTATTAAAATTTTCGAGGCTGTTACATACAGTACAGCCAGCTAAACGGTGCTGCCAATTAAAATAATTAGCTCCATACTCAAAAGTATTATAAAATAGATGAGGCTACCAAGTCTCTGTGCCTTTGTTTGCTCGTAGACTTAATTGGTGTCATGCAAGTCAACTGGAAATCACCAACTCTCATTGAAAATAAATGACTTCCTATCTCAGTCACTGCAAATCTCTCTATGTATGAACATCACAACCACTCTACAATGATAAAACCCCATTTATTTCTTTTTTTTAATCCCCAAAAAACCTAAACAGTCTCAATTATCAAGCCATTTGATTTTCTGAGCATTATGACATCATACTGCTAAGGCCACGCCCACAACCGCTGACAAATATTACCATATTAGCATTAGCATTTCCACCCTCAGACTGTTGCACGCTGTTTGCTATTTTCTCTGCGCTAGAGCAGCTATAGCGACAACAATGTCTTGTAAGCAATGCAGGTGTTTTATATTTGGATGTAAAAGTGAACATAAGTCTTAATTTCCTCCTGACATCAGAGCCACTGAGGACGCAGTAGATTAGTTTTGTTTTCGATGGTGATGCGCCACCAAATACACAGAAACAGAAGAGATGGGCGTGGTAAACAGTAGCTCATTATCATTTAAAGAGTCATGCACTGAAACAAGTCGTTGTGAACAGAGTGTTGTTTTACACGACCATTGAGGAATTTTAGCCAAAGTATGTTGCAGACATTTCATGAAGACCCTAAAGAATCAATTTATTCCTAACCAACTTATGGAAAATGGGCATCCAATGTCACATTTAAGCAACCTGCTGAAAAAAAATGAAACCAGCCTACATCCATTTTCCTAGTCTGCCTGACCTTCCATCCAGGTCAAGCCAGTTTTCAAATGTTTTGTTTGCCTGCCAAAAAACAAAGAAGTGTTCAAAACCCCTCTAAAACCAGACCAGCTTGACCAAGACAGGAGTCCAGCTGAGAGCAAAATCCCACTTTTTTTCATCACAGTCAAGTAGACAACAAGGCAGCTTAGTTTTGGCAGACAGCACAGCAAACTCTTGTCATTTCTTCAGAATGAGCATGTGCTTGTCACCGTATTTGAGTTTATTTACCGCAGGCCCAGATGTCCACCGGTTTGCCATATGCTTCCTTCCTCAGCACCTCGGGGGACAGGTAACCCGGTGTCCCTGCAAATCCTGAAAAACACAACAATGAAGGTGTAAGCAGTAAGTACAAACCAGTTCTAAGGTGCTTGTGATAAGTCATGTGGGCGTCTCTCTATTTCAAACTACAGGTCTGCTTTATTATGGCAATGTTTACATACCAAACCATGCCTGCTGGTCTCCCTGGACCTCAATGGCCAGTCCAAAGTCGGCCAGCTTCACAGCAGCGTTCTTGCACTTGCTGGCCAAGAGCAGATTCTCTGGCTGAGGGGAGAATGAAGACAACATTTCTCCTGCCTTAACACACAACTTTACTGCCTCAAACACACACACTCACAGTAACAAACACACTGTGCATGCCGACACACACGTCACAACAAAAATAGATAGTCAGATAGCTATCACATGTGCTTAACATAAAACCAGCACATATTTAAAAGGATAGTTCACCCAAAAATGAAAATTCTGTCATTAATTACTCACCCTCATGTCATTCCAAACACATAGGACTTTCTTTCATCTTCGGAACACAAATTAAGATATTTTTGATGAAATCCGAGAGCTTTCTGACCCCTGCGTTGTCCAGTGAATGCGCATTGACTGACACGGAGGAGAAGAAATTGTTGATAGTTTTTTTTGTTTTCTTTGCACATAAAAAGTACTCTCGTAGCTTCATAAAATTATGGTTGAACCACTGATGTCACATGAGCTGTTTTAATGATGTCCTTACTACCTTTTTGGGCCTTAAACATTGTGGTTGTGTTGCTGTCTATACAGGGTCAGAAAGCTCTCGGATTTCATCAAAAATATCGTAATTTTTCTTCAGATGATGAACGAAGGTCCTACAGGTTTTGAACAACATGAGGGTGAGTAATTCATTAAAGAATTTTCATTTTTGGGTGAACTATTCCTTTATTATTATAATATAATCAACCTCCCAAATCTGATTCTGTGAGATACGTTGTGTTTAGCTGAAGAAAGTTCTGACTGCAGAACATCTCTATATGAAGGATGCGGAAAAAACACGATGTTTGTCTTCACTAGTAATAAGAGTATGTGTGCGTGTGTGTGAGCATGTTTTCCTCCCAACTGACCCAGATTATCTAGCCTCATTATTCTCTTTCACTGATGGATGCTAATAATGTGATATCCCCTCTAGTGCCTCCCGATGCTTCCGCTAGCACACACATGACACGATCTTATAAATCATAGTGCCAGCAGCTCTGATCTATAAGAGTAGGCTAACAAACCAAATACACACAGTCACACACACCTTAAGCACTGCACCAGATGAAATCTCAAACAGCTTTTCCTGCATTGCAGGGTTTGGTGGATCTAACATCCACTTCCCTCTATTTTATTCATATTGTAGACTGCAACTAAAATGATTAAAATGGTGACAAATAAAAAATATATATACACTGCAGTTTAAAGGAATAGGTCACTTCCAGAACAAAAGTTTACAGATAATTTACTCACCCCCTTGTCATGTTCATGTCTTTCTTTCTTCAGTCATAATTTTTTTTTTTTTTTTTTTTTTTTTTTGAGGAAAACATTTCAGGAGTTTTCTTCATCTAGTGGACTTCCACAGTGTCCACGAGTTTAAACTTACAAAATGCAGAATAAATGCAGCTTCAAAGAGCTCTAAACGATCCCAGCCAAGGAATAAGTGTCTTATCTAGCGTAACGATTGGTTATTATTTATATATTTATGCACTTTTTAACCACAAATGCTCATCTCATTTTCTCCTCTAACTTCAACATTGTCCTATATCGCTGCAGAAGTACCGACTCAGTGTTTACAAAATGAACATGCAAAGAAGATCAATCACCCTGTGCAAAAAAGGTAAAACAGCGATGTAGGACAATTTTGAAGTTGGAGGAGAAAATGAGCTAGACGAGACAAGCATTTGTGGTTAAAAAGTGTATAAATATTAATTTATTTAAGAAAATGACCAATCGTTTCGCTAAAAAAGACCCTTATTCCTCAGCTGGGATCATTTAGAGCCCTTTGAATCTGCATTTTGGAAGTTCATACTCGCGGGCACCGTTGAAGTCCACTATAAGCAGAAATATTTCTGTAATATTTTCCTTAAAAAAAAAAATCTTTATGACTGAAGAAAGAAAGACATGAACATCTTGAATGCCAAGGGGGTAAGTAAATTCTGAGGACATTTTTATTCTGGAAGTGAACTAATCGTTTGTAAGTTATTAACAATAATATTAACAATACTTCTATTTCAAGTAAATGCTTTTGATTGAACTTTTTATTCTTAAAGAATTGTAAAAAAATTTAGCACCGTTTTCACAAAAATATAAACTAGCACACTTTTTTTTTTACTGTAATAATAATAAATAATGTTTCTTGACTGTCAAATCAGAGTATTAGAATGATTTCTAAAGGATCATGTGACACTAAACACTGGACTAATGGTGGCTGCTGAGAATACTGGATTGCAAACAAAGGGTGCGAAAATCATCTAGACATTCGGTGGAAACGTAAAATTGTAAATAGCTCCAACTTGGTGGACGGCTTACTTATTACAGCAGCCAGCAGAAACAGTTGCTAATGAGGCATTTACATATACATATCTATGGACGGCAATGCTATCGAGCAAGTTTGGCTCCTAAATGTTTCATTTTAAGCCAGGGGGTATTTACAGTACTTTCTTCTACACTGTTATCCCTGTTCCATAACACTCATTACCACAATCACCCCAGCACCATCCCTTCATTAAAATTTCTTAAATTTGTTCTCCATCCTCAGCAGCTCTCATATAGCATAAAAAACGTAGACTGGATCCAAAAAAAAAAAAAAAAAAAAAAAACGAGGTTAAACATGCACTCTGCTGAGGGCTGGAACACCAGGAGCTAATCCCAGCCTTAAAGCTCAGTAGTGGGAGGAATTTTGATGAACAGCACCCTCTGAGAACAAATCTAGCAAAGACGATCTGCCAAAATCGCTCTCCAACGCTCTTTCACGAACGTATAACCTCTGCAGTGAAATCCATGACTTGACTTCCTAGCAAAAATCTCATCAGCATGGGCACAGCTGTGAATCAAAGTACATATATATGCATACGCTGACAAACACAGCTGTGGGTGCACTGCTTAAACTGGCTCGAGATGGTTTAGTTTACTTGCTTAGCTCAGTAAAATCCAAAAACGCATGGGTGTTGATAGATGTGTCGTGTGCTATTGTGTCTGTGGGTACGTGTGTGTTTGTGTATGTGCAAGAGCACTGCTCTTTTCTGCAGTGGCATTCCTGTCATGCCCACTCAGATTCCCGCTGTGGAAGAGCGCGTGCCCCAGGCTTCCATTCAAAAGGGCACTTCAGTGTGGGCAGACACTGATAGCGTGAAACCAAAGTGCTGGTACTGTCAGAGCAGAGTACGGAGCTGACCACAGCAACGCTGTTTTTAGCATTTACCTGGTTTCTTTTTCTAAATACTGCTACAGTGAAACTAAAGCTTGAATTTAAACTCATACGGATTAAATCTAGTGATGCACCAACATTTCAGCAACTGAAAATATTTAAAGAGCAGGTCATATGTTTTTTATACATATTTTTTTGCAGTTTGAATGTAACTATCCTTTAATGTAAACAGTCTGCAAAGTTGTTGTTAAAAGTGCATGATAAATAAAGATATTGTCTATCAAAAGAAAGAGTCGACTCTGAACTGTCTTAACGAGTCGTCATATTTTCAAATCTTCTGCCTGTTACCAATCTACATAACCGGGTAACATTTGCATAATCCCCACCTGCCCCTGAAATACGAACACTCTGACCTGCCCACAAAGACTTTTCGATCATTTCGAGAAGACGCTTTGAGAAGTTTTTGTGCTTTCATTGCCAAAAGATGATATTAGAATCAGTGGTTAAAATTTGTTTTGTTTTTTTCCACGGTACCACAGCATCCAATTCAAACCTTTTGCTGTGTGCTCGTCTTTTTACCGAGGACTGCTGCTCTAATCTCGGAGAGTTCAATGCCAGATTGATGAAAGAGAAGTCTGTACCTTCTTTATTTGGACCAACAAGCGTCTCCAAACCACAACCTGTAAGTACGATTAATACATTTTCATTTGAGTGCTTAAAATATCAATTTCTTTTGTGCTGATATGTGCAGTATACCAAGTGCAGCTTTAGGTTTCCAGGTAAATCATGATATTACTGTCTTACTGAAATAGTTCTGATAATTCGCTGTGAACCCACTATTTCCTAAGAATGTGTCAATTAATGTAGACTGTCGTTATTCCAATTACTTTGTTTAATAATAAAGAATGTCGGCATATTCTGGTTTACAAACAGTATTGTTTTGTGAAGGGTTTACAGTTTAGCAGCTAAACTTTAGCTGTGGGCGCGATTCGATTGCAGAAGTGTAAAACAAAATGTTTTTTATGTTATTATTTTAAGAACGAATTGGACCACTAAATTTTTATTTTATTTAGCGGTGTATGCTTCGTCAATGGTAGTGCTTGCTAATTGCTCAAGTAATCCTCTCTGTACCAAATCAGAGCAGACTTGGCCAGCTGACCAATCAGAGCACAGTAGGCTTATTGATTGGGAGGGTTTGCACAGAACTGCTTGGAATCTTTTTGAAATAATTGACAAATGACTCTAATATTACAATGTTTTCTGACCTTAGACGCATTTAAAACTGTTGTAGGGGACTCCAACATAATATTAGGACACACTGAAAAAACCATATGACCTGCTCTTTAAAGGGATAGTTAAAAAATAAAAACTACCCTATAATTTATTCACTCTTAAGCCATCCTAGCTGTATATGACTTTCTTCCTTCAGGCAAATACAATCTGAGTTATATTAATAATAGACCTGGCTCTTCCAGGCTTTATAATGGCAGTGAATAGCTGTTGATATTAAATAGTCCAATAGAAGTCCAATAAAGTGCATCCATCCATTATAAAAAGTGCTCCACACAGCTCTGTGATGTTTATAAATGGCCTCCTGAAACGAATCGATGTGTTTGTATAAGAAAAACATCATTTTTTAAGCCATGATCTCTAGCTTCCGCTAAGTGTCACAAGAGAGTGGCGTTCCAGTATGATGTAGGACATAGGCATAGCGTAAGCTCCGGTAAGAATATTCTAGTCTTGTGAGAACCAAGTTTTGTTTACACCAAAGGAAAACCAGTCCCCACTGTCTTATATCGAAATCCTCTGACATTTTTCTTTATAAATCCTCAAAATCCTCCAACATTTTTCTTTATAATTCCTTTATTAACCCCCCGGAGCCGTGTGGAGCACTTTTATGATGGATGGATGGATGGATGCACTTTATTGGACTTCAAAATCTCAAAAACCATTCACTACCATTATAAAGCTTGGAAGAGCCAGGACATGTTTTAATATAACTTCGATTGTATTCGTCTGAAAGAAGAAAATCATATACACCTAGGATGTCTTTGGGGTATGAGTAAATCATGGGCTAATTTTCATTTTTAGGTGAACTACTTCTTTAATACTTGTGAATAACTATGATTGCAGATGTACAGTCAACTTGCTCTCAAGAGTTCAAGGCCTAGCTTTTTTTTTTAATTTTTGGTATCAACACATTAGTGAAGTACAAAATACAAAGGGCACCATTTTCAAAAGCATCTGTGCATTTTGAAGAAAACCTGTGGATAAATGTTTATTCATAAAGTGACATTACAGATACACAAGTCACAATCCAACTACATACACACAAGCACACATCCATACAAGACATAAAAACGAGACAAACAAGCAAACCACATTAAGAACAATTTACAAGATTATTATCGACAGATAAACATGCAGCATGCATTCCGATGCGGCTTTTCTTCACCAACAAACAAAACGCTAATTGTGTGTTCGTACGGAAGGCATGGGAGCGTTTTGGCAGTTACGATAAGCATCCTAAGCTAATTTTCAGGCCAGTTCACACTGTAATCCGACTGCAAAGCATGCCAGGTAGCGTAACAGTAGTTGAATTAGTTGAATCTCCAAAATCACATTTCCCAGAAGCACACTGCATTTTAGAAAAGGTCAAAGGTCAGAAAGGAGCAGTCAAACGGCATTGCAGTGCACTCAAACCTGGACGTGACAACTGGTCTTGGACTTGGACCTTGATGTCTACACTGACTCTCTGGTCAGTGGTCAATAAAAGCAATCTAGATAAGAGTTACATTATCATAGTTAATTAAATTTGGTCTGGTTTTATTTATATTATTATTAGAAACTTTTATAGTGGAAGCACTTTTAAAGTGCCAAAGAGACTTTTGCTCTGATCGATAAACTAAAATCAACGTTGCTCTTTAACTCCAATTAGCGCAGTCTTACCTGAGCAATCATGAAAGTGAATTTTTCACCAGCAACGGCCAAATACAGCAACACACAAGCACGTACGTCATGCACTATCACTGTGTGAAATCAGACTGACCTCCCATGGATTTCTAAATCTTTTCTCCCCCATTTTCACAGGGAGACCAAAAGTTCCTATCAGCGATTACGTCAGTCACCTTCAAATCGACACAGCGGTAGGCACGGATTGCTATATACCGACTTTTATGAGCACATACACAAGCTCACACACTTGAAAAACAGCAATGACATCACAATCGTCACTTACCTTCAGGTCTCGGTGCACCACGCCCATTTGATGGCAGTGAAGCACCGCCTCCAGGATCTGCTGGATGCAGTGACTGCATGCAAACAGCAGGGGGCGTTAGGTTAGTCTGAGCAGCGCTACAGTCCCGTGCACAGGCCAGGGGTGAGGGGTATTTGGGGCAGGTAAAAATGTAAAAGGAAAGGGGAAGGGTATCTCTCTCTAGATTGAAGTCTTGCCTCCACATTAGCATCAAAAATTTTAACTACTTAAACACATCAGCACTAATAGCTTGACAGCAAAATATCCTCTCAGAAGTTGAAACTTATTTAATATATAAAATGATTTAATTGCGCTGTGTCAAAAGTTGGGTATAATACTAACATTATAATATGGAAGCAACACTTTGCATCTTTTGAGAGTTGTATTTTCTTATGTTAACATATGTAGGACCTGTCCCATTAAACCACTGCAAAACAGTTTCCAAAATGCTTTTTTTAAAATACAGTGGGGTTGTTGTTAACGATTCAAAAGTGGTAAATCAGATCATAGATTCAAATATTCACAAATCGAGTCTAAGTTCCTTTTTCACTGGCCTATTATTACGTAGCCTATACAGCTTTAACTCTTTCCTTGGCAAACACAATATTTTCCGCTATTTATGAGATAACGCTTCCTCGCCAAAAACACAGAATTTTCTGGGTTTCCAGATTTTTCACTGTTATACGCTCAGGGGCGCTATTTTGTATTTCTTGAATGAGTCCAGAATCTCCTGATCAAAAACACAGATGTAAGCAAATGCATATGCAGGGCTCTAGACTGCGACCAAGATGGTCGCATTTGTGAAATTTTTTTAAGAATGTTCAAATTTGATGTGATCGCCAAAAATGACACAAGAATTGAGAAATATCTCAGTGTTTACAAACGTTCTGTAAGCCAATTTATTAGCTGGTTTATAATGTAGCATGTGGGTATGCCATGCCTCATCTTATTCCTTTTTGGTAATAAATGTATAATTATGTAAGCTAGTTTGTCATTGTAGCCTACTGTTTTATTGTTGTTGTGCTTTTTAATTAGGAATAATGGATCCACCTTTTTTAGCTATTTTAGTCTTAAAAAGTGAAACGTGTATAGATGTAAGCAAAACAGACAATGATCTTTTCTTGTAAAACGTGACAATAAGCAAAAGCATCCGAAGCCTGGCTTATAAGAGGAACTCCCGTTCACAAAATTCAAATCACAAATAATAGCCTACTACTGATGAAAAAGAACGGGCTGAACGTTAACCACTTTCGTTACCATATAACTATAAACTATGATAACAGTTCATCAGCATACACTGATTAATCCAACAAACAAACAAAAAAGCGACCAACCTTGAAAGTTAGTCACAAAAGACCAGTGGGTAGAATGAGTCTAGAGCCCTGATATGAAAAATAATGCAATCGTCAACAATATACAGCATATAAATGAAACCTAAATGTCAAAATCTAATGTTACAGAGTGAAATGTAAATCCAGGAAGTGGTAAAGAACTGTAAAGCTTTAGGGGTGCTGATGGAAGCAATCTACTGCATTATTTGCTTTGATCATTGTACTGAGTATGATTCAGATGTAGTATTTGATAAAAAACATGATTTTATCAACTTTCTGCTCAAAATATTGCTCTTTTTATGAAACTTACCTACATTCAAGTGTTGATAAAAAAGACTTATTGAAGTTTAAAAATAGAGGTTCTGTTCTTTACTTTGATGTATTACATGTTCAGATATTCATACAACAAAATATTCTAGGGGCCATGAAATTCATGATAAAAAATGCTGGCAGTGGCTAAAAACTTTTTTTTTTTAATGCTGGCGGGGAAAGAGTTAAACTTTATAATAATAATAATAATAATAAGTCCTAAAGAATCATATTTTTTTTTTTCAAAGCAAAAATCTTCTCTAGAACTGCTAACCAAATCTGAGATCAACTCAAAAGCCAAAAGTGCAACAAAATTGCATTTATATACACTACCATTTAAAAGTTTGGAGTCTTATTGTTTATTATCTGAAAGCAATTAATACTTTTTTTCAGCAAGGACACTTGCAATGTGACTGTAAATACTATTTTAAATAAAAAACATTTTTTACTTTCTATTCGTCAAAGAACACAGAAAAAAAAAAAGTGTATCCATTTCCACAAAATATTAACTATTGTCACATAATTGCTGCTTGCAGCTCTACACTTCTCCCCCCTAGGGCAGTCAAAGAGGGTTTTGGAAATTAAACCTTAAAGTAATTTATACAGAGTAACACAGCTGTATATCTGTGCAGTCTTTGATAAATATAGTGTCATGAGAGTGTAATGCGATTGCGGTTTGCGTGCATATTAAGGAGTGTAGGATAGCAGCAACACGTGCACACGCATGTGCGCTGGTTGCCAAGAGAACCCTGCATGTTGCTATGCACGGGTACAGCCCACACCAGGGTGAAACCTCAGGAAAGATGGTTTCGGTATTTAACAGCCCAAACCCAGATCCAACACCCAAGTGATAATACACTGAGGGTCACTGAGTTCGGGTGGTGGAGGAAAAGGCGACATCAATTGGATAAATCAATTAATGCTGTAAATGGCTCTCTAGGTCAAAGCTATTCCAATATACAGCAGATCCCATGAGTCTAATCATTCAGTGCTGGAAGGAAAAGATGGGGGCTGTTATAGCTGTTCTACAATCACACAGCACATGGAGAGTGAACAGTAAGAGGGTTTGCATGCTGAAGTGAGACAGCAGTGTATGTGTGTGAAGGTCATGTGATATGGTGGAACTGTGAATGACTTTAACTGTATTGAAACCTTTAAAGCTACAAACTGACTTACACTACCACTCAAAAGGTCAGTAAGGTTTTCTTTTAGAAAGAAGTTAATACTTAGATTTAGCAAGGACACATACAATCTCTTTAAAGTGTTAGTAAAAACATGTATAATGTTACAAAAGATTTCTATTTCCAATAAATGCTGCTCTTTTGAGCTTTGTATTCATTAAGGAATTCTGAAAAAAATGTATCATGGTTTTGACGAACATTAAGCAGCACAAGTGTTTTTATATTCTTAATCAACAAATTAGAATGATTTCTGAAGGATTGTGTGACACTAAAGACTGAAAAATGGCTGCTAAATATTCAGCTTTTTAACATTTTTAATACTTCACAATATTACTGGTTTTAGCGCTGGGTTCTGATGCTAATTTCATGATTTGATTAGATTCTGATTCACAAGCTTGCGATTTGATTCAATATTAATTATTTTGGATATATCAGGTTCAATGCATTCCAAATTTTCTCAAAGGAAAAAAAAAATTCTCAACTAATGCTGTAAAATATACATGAGAGTCAGTTACTACATTACTATAATACTGAAGGTTAAAATGAACTGATTTGTATACAAACACGTAAATTACTCAATTAAGTTTGTATAATAATACAGTTACAATTACATAATTATGTTTCTTTCTCTTTGAAATATAAACATTTAAATGGTGACTGTCATAAAAACTTGACAGATTTATTCAAACATAATTTAAACAGTAAAAATTGTAATGAATATGTTATACGATGCATATATTTAGCAAAATGTTCCTCTCTAGAATTATTTTTCTAGCTGACTAATGAGTTTATGGTCAATAAATGTTTTTTTTTTTAACTGTTACACTGATGGCTCTGCATGGTTAAAACACAGTTTGAGCGATTACATGAAACAGGATACGGATTTTGGTAAGTTGTACTCTTTCTGGAAACATCATTTCGGATGTTTATGTATGTTTATTTCTTACTGAAACTGAAACCGCTGTCACTCCACATTTAACAGCACTAAAACTGCATTCATTGTTTAAATACTGTAATAAAATGGACAGAATTTGAAATCTGAGACTTTGTTTCATATCAAAAGTAACAAAGCACAAAGCTTATTATGATTTACTAGACAGGAGGCATGCTACAATGTTCAATTCATTAGCTAAAAACAGGCTAGACTAATTGATTTTTGTGATTTAAGAATCAATATCGTTTCATAAAAATGAGAATTGATTAAAATCGAGAAATCTATATTTTTTTTACCGACCACTACTGTTTTTACTGCAGCCTTGGTAAATATAAGATACTTACACTCAAAAAAACATCTGACCCAAAATTTTGAACTGTAGTGTAGGCAACAATTTCATTAGAAGTTTTATTCTGAACAGATCAAATGCCTTGTAACTAAATAATACTAACATTCTTGTGAGAAGCAAATTTAGGTCACAGATTCTTTTTATTTAGGAAAAACTGCTATTTTAAGAAGCAGAAGATTTTGCAGACTGACTTTGAGTTACAGAACTGAAATTGTGCCATTTAAAGACAAAGGCTTTAAGACAATCAATGTTTACATTTTTTTCTTAGATTTAAGCTTCACATCTGACACGGTCACTATCTTGAAGTCAATTTAGTGATTCCAATTAGAATTAACTGGTTATTCTGCACTCTTTTATTAAATGAATTGCACATTTACCATTAACTTTAAAAAGACTTCAAGAATTTAAATTAAATCCATTTTAATCTGCAAAAAAAAATCTTTCACACTTTCTGGAAGATGATTATGTCACTCATCTGCCCTACAAAGGCAACACATTATACATTATTAGATTTACATAAAACCAGAAGCCATTTAAAGCAATCTAGCTTTAATGGCCATACTTTTTTTAATACAGCACTTTGTGCATTTGAACATTTCTGATCGGGACAGTGCTGCATAAATAACGTTATAGCTGTGATTATTATTATCCATGTGCAGTGTCCACTGCATGAGTTTACTGGCATGTGTGTAAAGTTCTGGCATGGCAGTAAAGTTCAGGGCTGTAAATTAAAGTGCTGCATTTGCTTTCTAAATGACATATGGTCACGGTGAGTGTAAGACAGAACGTCTCTGAATAAACCCATTTCTCTGAGCGAAATCTGTCTGTTTACTCTGCCTTTAAATGTATGAATGCATAGGAATATTTAGATATTAAAAAAACATGTAAGGTTTTGTGGATTCATCATAGTGTGTTTGTGTTTGTGTGTTCAGGTTTTCACACCTCCCCCAGTGTCAGCTGCTGATCATGGCTGGTCTGCAAGAGAAGATGTGTGTATGACTGTGTGATTTTGTGTGTGTGTGTGTGTAGGGGTGAGACAGGAAGTGTCACTGTGTTTCAGCACAAAATCTCCACTTGAAAGAACTGCTGTGGACATTAAAATGTCTAAAAATGTACTGAAACTCACTGTGCTGCCTTCTCCAATATTAGCTTTATTTCCTGTACTAAATATTCACTATCACTAAATATTACAGTATTTGAGTCTCTTCTCCTACCCTTCATGACACATAGAAGAAACTTTTGCAAGAATCTTCAACAGATCTACAAATATTGCATCTGTGAAAAGACTGTAAAACCTACTACTGTTTGAAATAAGATAACATCATAGTGTTGCTCATTCAAGTACTAGAAAAAACCCTACTGAAACAGAACCCTGGGATACTACTCTGACACTAGCAATAAAAAAAGATGAGCTGCTATAAAATCTCCTGTGCCTCGCACATGCTGACTACCTTAGAGCCGTAAGATTTCCATGATGCAGAAAACACAGAAGGAATCACTGAAAATAGATTTTTTTTAGTATAATGCCGAATGTCACAGAGTTTGACAAAATTTGGATGAACAAATCCAAAGTAGAGCTGTACACTTAATCAAATCACAATGTGGGAATATTAAACTGCAAAAGACTGCTATTGAAAGCTAAAATTTGCATGTGTGTCTCTGTGTGAATGAGTGGCACAGTTTTGTCTACTATACATACTTAAGCACGTGTGATGCTTGTCGTGCTTTTATAGCATCTACAGTGTCACTATATGAGGACAGTCCACATGAACTTCATCTTCAGAGCTATTCTGAAAGTTCACTGCACTAGTATTTAATTTCATTTGATAAATAATGCTGCTAGAACTCAGAGGTCTTCATTATAACCAAAAATATATATTCCTATTGTACAGTAGAGTTTACTTTTCAAAGTAGTTATATAATATACTAATATAGTTTTTAAACCATTATTTGTGACCCTGGACCACAAAACCAGTAAGTCACACAGGTATATTTGTAGCAATAGCCAACAATACATTGTATGGGTCAAAATTATACATTTTTCTTTTATACCAAAGATCATTAGGATATTAAAGTAAAGATCATGTTCCATGAAGATATTTTGTAAATTTCCTACCGTAAATATATCAAAACTTAATTTTTGATTAGTAACATGCATTGCTTAGAACTTAATTTGGACAACTTTCGATTTTCTTAATATTTAGATTTTTTTGTCCTATCCTAACAAACCATATATTTTTTATTTTACAGCTTTCAAATGATGTATAAATCTCAGTTTGAAAAAAAAGACCCCTATGACTGGTTTTGTGGCCAAGGGTATTAATAAAATTTAAATTAAAATAAATTAAAAAAAAAATAATAAAATAAAAACTGTGCAGCACAACAATAAAGGAATTTCTCAAATGCCATTAAATTTGAAAAGATTCATTAACTTAATTAATAATAAATGTTAATCTCCCTAAAGACAAGTAAACAGTTAGTGATTAAATAAGAATAAGAAACTAATTACAAGCAATAAGACAAAAAAAACTACAGTAGAACAAATAAATAAGAAATGCATAATCTTCACTGTATAAATTAAATGTATTTCTTTTAATTAAAGTTACAAAAGTGATTACATTAGACAGCAGGAATATTAGACTGTTATCACTTTAAGAGCTACCCGGATCCAATATACTGTTACACATGTCTTCTTTCTCAGCTGTCTGCTTTTAAGACCTAAATTTTGACACACACAAGTTTATGTATGTTCATGTACACGTCTCCCTGAAGGCGCTCAGACATCGCGTACATATAGCGAAATAAGTTCTCTTTTGCTGCTGATTGCCTTTCAAGGCTTAAAATCACTTGTTTTTAAACCTCAATGCTAAAAAATGTGTGGAAACTAAGTTTTCATGACCACGTAGCACTGCAACGTTGCATGAGCATGTAACCGATCGAGTGCAAAATCTTTACTGGTTGACAAATTTCTAGTTAATCGTGTCTACCGGTATATTGCACACCTTTAGATTAAACACACTATAACACTATAACCGTAATTTAAGTATGTTTATACAAAGAACCACTATAATACTATAACAGAAATATTATTCAAGGGATAGTTCTTATTATTTACTCATCCTTATGTCATTTCAAACCTTTTCTTCTGTGGACATGCAAAAAATGCATACAGGATTGTAACATGAGGATGAGTAAATGACAGAATTTTTATTTTCGAGTTATCCCTTTGAAAAGTAATAGTAAAGGGAGCAATGAATAAAAATAAAAAATAAAAACCTCACAAGCAAAAATATCCATGACACCTTGAGAGTTCTGATCATCTGCATGACAGCATCAAGCTAAAGATAAAGCGTAGGAAGTAAGGATTTGGGAATTTTGGGACGGCAGTCAATGGATTAGGGGAAGCCCATGATGCCATACACAGACAGACAGACAGACGAGACAGACAGACAGGCTACGGCTACAGACACACAGACGGTAGCAAGCAGGGGCAAACAGACAGGCCATATACAGGCAGTGTGTGAGCTACATACTGACCTTCAGGTCCCTGTGCACTATGTCATGTTGGTGAATATGATGGACACTGTCTAGAATCTGATGGATACAGTGACTGTGAAGACAAAACGGAAGAAAAGAAAAAGAAGAGGGGGAGGAAGAGAGGGAGGGAGGAAGGGAATGAGAGGTGAAGGGGGGAGATGTGAGGATGGACAGAGTGAAATCAAACGGTTGAGGGCGTGATGGCAGTGCATTGAACAAAAGGAGTGGAGATGATAGAGAAAACAAGGTGACGGTTGAATCCATACACGAGAGATGGGAGGAGTGACGTATACAGGAGAGGGGAGAGAGGGAGATGGAGGGAGGGAGGGATTAAAAGGAGAGAGGGAAGTGAATGGTGGAAGTGAAGAGACAGAACCATTTAGACATGAAACACACAACTGTCAACAACAAGAACATCAGAAAGAGAAGGAGAGAGAAAGTAGGAGAGGAGAGGGGAGGTGAGGTGAGGTGAGGAGAAACAGGTGTAGTGAGTGAATGTGTGTGTGTGCGTGTGTTATATCTGAAGGATGTGAGAATGCTGTGTGGGGAGATTTACTATGCAGATATACAGTGACTTTGAAGGGCGATCCGTCTCACACTCACACACACATACAATATTTATACCATCACTGTGTTTTATATATTACATACTATTGTAAAAAAGTTTAGGGTTGAAGATGTCTTTGAAACAAGTCCTTAAAGGAGTAGTTCACTTTCAGAACAACAATTTACAGATAATTTACTCACCCCCTTGTGATCCAAGATGTTTATGTCTTTTTTTCTTCAGTCGTCAAGAAATTATGTTTTTTGAGATTTTGAGATTTGAAATTTGAGATTGAGATTTGAAATTTCTCCATATAATGGACTTAAGTGGTGCTCCAATTTTTGAATCTTCAAAATGCAGTTTAAATGCGGCTTCAACAGGCTGTAAACGATCCCAGCCGACGAAGAAGAGTCTTGTCTACCGAAACGTTCGATCATTTTCTTAGAAAAAATATTTTTTAATATACCTTTTAAGCACTGAAACTCGTCTAGCACTAGGGCTAATGCGCGTTCGCGTCTATACGTTCTACGTAATCACGTCGAAAGGTCACGCGTGACGTAAGCGAAACTACAGACCCAGTGTTTACAAAGCAAACTTGAGAAGAGAGAAGTGCAATCAAACATTTTTTAGCAACAAGTTACAACATAAAGTACAACGATGTCGGACGATTTTGAAGCTGGAGGAGCACATGAGATGGAGTTTTTCGCCGTTCCCTACCTTTTTGAGCCGGACTACACAGACCATATATATATATTCCTGCTCCGTTAGAAATGTGGGCATTTTCCACACTTGCACTTGCATATATATATATATATATATATATATATATATATATATACGTAGATGCCTCATTAGCGACTGTTTCTATGGGCCGTTCCAATATGGCGGACACATCTACGTGCTTGGAGCGGTCCAATGAGGCATCTACGTGTATATATCTATGACACAGACGATGAACTCTGTCAGAGAGAGAAAACTGCGATGGCCGCGGCGACACAAGCCTCAGGCAGACCGCGTTCAAACGAGACGAGATGGTGGTGCAAGTGTGGAAAATGCCCACATTTCTAACGGAGCAGGAATCTCAGTGCTGTCACGACTGGACCAAATTAAATTTGTGTCATTCCACACGCAATAACTCTGGAACGGTCCTTCGTCTCCAAGCTAGTAAACACTGGGTTTCGCATACGTCACGCGTGACCTTTCGACGTGATAGACGCATAGACGCAAACGCGCATTAGCCCTAGTGCTAGACGAGTTTCAGTGCGTAAAAGGTATATAAAAAAATATTTTTATAAGAAAATGATCAAACGTTTCGGTAGACAAGACTCTTCTTCGTCGGCTGGGATCGTTTACAGCCATTTGAAGCTGCATTTAAACTGCATTTTGAAGATTCAAAAATCGGAGCACCATTTAAGTCCATTATATGGAGAAATTTCCAGAAATGTTTATCTCAAAAAACATAATTTCTTGACGACTGAAGAAAAAAAGACATAAACATCTTGGATCACAAGGGGGTGAGTAAATTATCTGTAAATTGTTGTTCTGAAAGTGAACTACTCCTTTAATGCTCACCAAGGGCCAGATTTACTGTACTAAACAGGGCAAATTAGCATTAAAAAAGGCAATTCTACAAAAGCACCGATGGGAGGGGAAAATATTTTTTTGAGCAAAACATTTTTAGGATTTTTCTCCATATAGTGGACTTCTATGGTGCCTCGAGTTTGAACTTCCAAAATGCATTTAAATGCGGCTTCAAACAATCCCAAATGTGGTTGTAAACGATCCCAGCCAGGGAAGAAGGGTCTTATCTAGCGAAATGATAATAAGATGGGATTTTTTCGACATACCCTAACTGCCTTGAACTGGAAAAAAACAGAGTTCAGACAGAGCAAGACAAGATGAGCTTTTGAGGTTAAAAAGTATATATATGTTTTTATTTTTTATTTATTTTTTTAAATAACCAATCGTTTTGCTAGATAAGACCCTTCTTCCTCGGCTGGGATCGTTTACAACCACATTTGGGATCATTTGAAGTTCAAACTCAGGGCACCATAGAAGTCCACTATATGGAGAACATTCCTGAAATGTTTTCCTCAAAAAACATCATTTCTTTATAACTGAAGAAAGACATGAACATCTTGGATGACAAGGGGGTGAATACATTGTCTGTAAATTTTTGTTCTGGAATTTAACTTCTCCTTTAATGACAGCGCAATTTACCAAGAACAGCGCAAATTACTGTCTGTTTTAAGACAATAAATAATGGTGCAAATACCAGTAATTTGACAAGTGCAAATATTTAAATGAATCATAAAACATGATTTACTAATACTCTCCTCCCTTACATTTTGTGTCTTAAAGACAAACTCCTATAAATGCATTTTCAATAAGGTCAGGTGCAAAAATAACTGTCCACGCCTTTTCAGCGCCAATTCTTCACAGCCCGTCTTTAGTAAATCCTGACAGTACTATTTTAACGTTAAAAGGCAGTTTGCGCTGGCGCAAGCTGTTAGTAAATCTGGCCCCAAGGCTGCATTAAATACAATAAAAACAGTGATATTGTGAAATATTATTATAATTTCAAATAACCATTTTCTGTTTTAATATAATTTAAAATGTAATTTATTCCTGTGATGACAAAGCTGATTTTTCAGCAGCCATTAGTCAATCTTCAGTGTAACATGGTCCTTCAGAAATATGCTGATATTGCTCAACAAACATTATTTACCACAGCTGAAAATGAGATGACGAAACAGATAAAAATAACTGCATTTACTTGAAAAAATAAAATAACAAAAATCATACTGACTCCATTCCTCTGACTTGTGGTGTGTGTGTGTGTATACATACATATGAATGACCCAAAAAATTATAAATTACTGAAATCCAGTGAAATAAAAAAAATACAAATATATTTATAAATCGACTTGTATGGTTTTGTCTACCTACTCTAGCATATTTTTACATTTTGAGGCACAACTTATCCAACACTATGTCCTAAAAAAAATCTGACTTTTTTCGCAGAATTAGTTTACATAATTCTGAGAAAAATTCAGAATTGTGAGTTTGTATCACGCAATTCTGACTTTTTTCTCAATTCGCAATAAACTCGCAATTCTGACAAATAAAGTCACAATTGCTTGATATAAACTCGCAATTGCAAGTTATAGTCACAATTGAAAGATAAAAACTCACAATTCTGACTTTTTTTTCAGAATTGCATGTTAAAAACTCACAATTGCAAATTATAAAGTCAGAATTCCGAGACAAACTCACAACTCTGACTTTTTTACTTAGAATTGCAAATTTATCTCGCATTTGTGACTTTCTCAGAATCTGAATATGAGCTTATAACTTAATTACTTATAACTCACAATTCTGAGAAAAAAAGTCAGAATTGCGAGTTTTTATCTTGCAATTTTGACTTTATTTCTTGCAATTATGAGTTTATATCACACAATTCTGAGAAAAAAGTCAGAATTGTGACTATTTCTTTCAATTCTGCCTTTATAACTCGCAATTGCAAGTTTATATTTCATAATTCTGACTTTATAAAACACAATTGTGTTTAAATCTCACAATTCTAAGAAAAAAAGTCAGAATTGCACATTTGTATCATGCAACTCTAAGAAAAAAGTCTGAATTGTGAGATAAAAAGTCGCAATTACCTTTTTGTATTTTTTATTCAGTGGCAAAACTTGCTTCCATAGAATACAAAACTGCTACATGATATGATATTAATGTATAGTTATGACAGGATTCTCATGAAAGAGAAGAAATTGTTGTTTAAAGACAATATTTTTTGTTTTCTTTGTGCACAAAAAGTATTCTTGTAGCTTCATAAAATTAAGATTAATGTTATCAATTTCTTCATTTCTGGTTGGGGGAAAAAAATACATATGTGGTAAAATTACTGAACTATAAACAACAATACAAATGTTTTAAAATACTAGATTGACAAACAACATTTGATAGATGATGAGTGAAGTTCTTTTCACTGATTTAAATCACTAAATCACTAAAGCTCGGGCTCGTTTCCATTCGCAATAGCGTCATACCCTGTTTCTGTCCCGCGTCCAACAACAAGAGCCACAACACAGCGGAGTAGGTGTCAGTGACACTATCACACAGAATGAGAGAGCTAAAATATCTGAATAAAAGAGAGAAGGCAGACAGAAAGACAGAGAGACAGGTGGAGAATGGGAGGAGGGGAGAAAGATGAAGCCCTAATTACGCGTGTTAATTGGAGCCCTAGTTTCTCTCTCTCTCTGAGGAGGCAGGGGGCAGCGCACGGCTGCAGGGCTTCACAAGAAGAGGGACATTTAGAGTGAAAGAGAGAACAACAGGGATGGAAGAAGGGAAAGAGAGAAGGAGAGCGAGAGGAGGGACAGACAGCAGGTGGCTGGAAGCAGGTCAGCAGGAGACGAGCACAAGGGAAGAAGCTGAGATGTTTCCCTGCATCTATTCCTACAAAAGAAACACGCATTTGATTTCTCAGGCACTTTCTAAAGATATCTAGAAAGCAGTGTGGTAACTGATATTTCTAATAATAAACAACAATCATTTTAATCATATCTAAATACTAAATAAAATATAATGTAATAATTTTACAGATTTATAGATTTTATAGATTGTATTTAGAAATGTGCCTGAGAATAAG